>NC_030422.2:30957599-31215099 GCF_001660625.3 Ictalurus punctatus
TTTGTGTGCGATTTGTTCACTTGGCATTCTGGTGCCATTCGCAAACCATGTAACGGGAGCAAACTAGGCCGTACGTAGCGCACACACACACTCATTATTGTCCTTTCTCCTTAGTTAATCACTCGTGCTCGCTCCTTTTCTTTCCCTCAGCAGTGTGTTTTCTCACACCTAAGTGTCAGCTCGCACACTCTGTGTGACGTTCGGGGTTCAGTCACCGTGGCATTGTCTCTCCGCAGGTCATTAAGTTAAACGGAGCCTCACAGGAAACCGCGGCCGCTTTACGAGCCTGCAGAGCATCGCCGCTTTACTAATGGGCGCCTTAATAAAGCTTAACAGCTCCTTTAATTCGTCCTGCTGTCGAGCAGAGCGACCGGGCCTAGCGTGTTTGTTTTTCCACCTTTCTGAACTCCTCAGTTCCTTTAGTGGTTTAGGGTCCCGGAGGTCGTCGTGGGCAGGAAGAGCACCGATTAGACCCGGACTGTAAGATGACGATATCGGTGACGGACGTCAGGTAGCTGCCTCCTGGACCATTGTTTTTAAATAGCAGGGAAAGACAATGCTGCGTCGGCGTTAAAGTAAACAAACTCACGTTGTACTAACCCAAAAATGTTTTAGCTCTGCTGTAGAAAGAACACACATATATATATCATAATTTTTCTGTGTTTATAGTTACATCCAGTGTTGCGTAACATCCACATGCTAGTTGTAGCTATCACATAGGTTGTAGCAGCTCCTCTGTTCTGAAGATGTCAGGAGATTGAAACTTGCAGCGTTCCTCACACTGGAGACTCCTTCAGTGTTAACTGTTAGATGAAACATCACCATATCAACAGTTAGGCTCGTTATTGAATCTGTTTATGTGGCGTGTCCACCGTACAAGCCCCTGTGTAAGTCCATACAAACCCTATAGCTCTGCCTGTGGAAGCACTGCAGAACACCGGGGAAATAAATCCCAGGTGTCAGCATGCCGTGTGAATTCTACCTCTGGCAGTTCCTCAATCTCGGTTCATAATCGGTCTCGGTTAGAGATTTTTTTTAAATCACACTCATACAGATTTTGTACCTACACTCAGTATTTTCTCACCGATGAGAAAAGCTCCGTTTCGCAGAATATAAACTAGTGTGCCTGTTTAAACCTCAGCGACTCGCGTCAAACTTGAATTCTGAAAACTGAAGTGCTTTTTGTCCTCTCCAGGCTCCTGTACAGTTTGGCCTTCAACGCTCGCTTCCTCCGACACCTGTGGCACTTGATAACATCCATGAAGACCAAAATGATCACAGGGTGAGTGTTACTGTTGCTAACATCATGCCTTGAGTAGCTCAAGTACCCAAATACAGGTCGATGATTTGTGTGTGGGTGTGTGTGGGTGGGGTCAGGTCTCTGGTGCCGTTGCTGCAGTTGATGTCTCGCGGCTCTCCCATGTCTGCTGAGGACTCGAACAGGATCATCCCTCTCTTCTACTTGTTCAGCTCGTTGTTCAGCCACTCTCTCATTTCCATCCACGACACAGAGTTCTTCGGGGAAGCCATGGATGGTAACAACACACACACACACACACACACACACACACACACACACACACACACACACACCAGCCAGAGACAGATGTCTCTGGTCATCTTCATAGGACTTTATATCAGTAAGGACATTAGCATAAAAAAATCCTAATTATATTCCTTATAAATAATGACCCCGGGCCCAGATTCCCAAAAGCATCCTGACAGACAGACAGAGGGAGACAGCCAGACAGAGCGAGAGGGACAGACAGACAGAGACAGAGAGAGAGACAGACAGACAGAGAGAGAGCAAGAGAGAGAGAGTGTTCAATGTGATGCTCACTCGACCATTAAACAAGGATTTTTGTGTGCTTTCTGTAACATCTACTTCTCTAGATGCTCCCCAACATTAAATGTAGCTGTAAGTGGATCTCAGGTGTGTAATGAATAAAATGGTAATGGTTGACATGACGCTGTAGTATAAGATGAAGAAGATGTTCTGTTATTGGAAGTCAGTCATTTTCAGGGTGGTAAGAGTAACTCTGCTCCATCACACTGTCCTGTAGTTTATTATTATTATTATTATTATTATTATTATTTTCCTTTAACAGCGCAACACTGCGTGTTTTATTTCTTACTGAATAAACACTGTAGTAAAATGTGTTTGTTGTTGTTCTTGTTGCAGGTGAGAGGCAGGCGTCCATGATGCCGTTCTCTCTCCCGGAGTTGGTGACTCTGTCCCGGTGTTTGCGTGATGCCTGTCTGGGGATCATCAAGCTGGCGCATCCCGAGACTAAGAGCGGCCACAGTGAGGAATACGCAGCCGCCTTCCGCAGCGTCGGAGTCAAACCCAGCAGCCAAGTGCAGCAGCAGCGCATCCAGAACCAGAAGAAACGCTGGGTCCAGCTGTTCAAGGTCCGAACACAGAGCACATGACCTTGACCTTTACAGAACTATCATAAACATCAGGTCTCTCTGTCTGTGTGACTCTCTCACTCTCTGTCTGTCTATCTGTCTGTATGTCTGCCTCTCTCTGTCTGTCTATCTGTCTATATGTCTGCCTCGCTCTCTCTCTGTCTGCCTCTCTCTCTGTTTGTCTGTCTGTCTGCCTCTATCTGTCTGTACGTCGGTCTCTCTCTCTGCCTCTCTCTGCTTCTCTGTCTGTCTGTCTTTCTCTAGCTCTGTCTCTCTCTTTCTGTCTGCCTCTCTCTGTTTGTCTGTCTGTCTGCCTCTATCTGTCTCTCTCTCTCTCTGTCTGTCTCTCTCTCTCTCTCTCTCTCGCTCTCTCTCTTCCTCTCTGTGTGTGTTTAATCTCTCCATGATCCCTCCATTCTCCTCTCCCGTGTGTTAGAAGAGGAGTAATGTTTTTAATAAAACGTAGCACTATCAGCCGAAACGAGCCGCTGAAAGCAGCACAAACGCATTTCCCAAATTGAAGGCGGGATTTACGGCCGGCCAGCCGGCCGCTGACCCCGCCCACGCTAATGTTAGCCTCGGGCGCACGCTGGTCCTTCCGCCGTGTTTTATCACCCCTATTGTCCCGGCCATCCATTTAATCGAAAGAAGCTAATTGAATGAAAATGATCAACTAAGCTCGTATTAATATTGCTAATGGAAGGCTGCCTCTTGGCCGTGTTTGTAGAAGCACAGACATGGCCGGAGTTCGGGAGAAGCCCGTTACGGCCTGCACTTAACCTGATGGGATGATTAACCAGCGCGCGTTTCTGGGGGTTTTCTCCTCGGTCTCCCAGCGTTTTGCTCTGGCTGTTATTACCTCAGCATCCTTATTGCTGCAGGATCGATGAGTATCTGATGCGGCTCAGGAAGAGAGCTGCTCTTCTTCTTCTCTCGATCGAGTCTGGGTGAAATACTAGCCGATACCCATATGAAGGAATGCTTTCAGTCTGTAAATATGCAACATCTCGGATTGGATTAGTTTATCAGTGGGATGCTTGTAATACATTTTTTAGGATTGGGTTGTATTTTCTACAAGCCCAGATGTTTGTGTCACGTGGTCACATGATCATGCTCCATTCACAGCATGGCGTCCAAGAGAAACTGGATCTCATTTCAGTTAGGGGCGAACCGAGTTTCCAGCAACAATTTGAAATCAAATCAAAAAGTAGTATTTGGAGGAGGGTCACTGATGCACGCTACAGAACTAAATACAGCAAGAAGCAGCAGTCACACATTTATTATTCTGTATTTTTTTTTCCAAGGTGATGCGACATCTGCGTAGAAAATCACAGATGTCTATCCGTTCGAGACTTAGACGAGCGCAGAGTTCGGCGAAAACAGTAGGCCTGTGATTTCCACCGAGGAGGACGGAGAAAAACCCAGACGGAAATAAAATACCGGAAATAACACCAGGCCCCCATGTACATTAATCCCGTCCAGATAGGGCTAAAAGAGACGCCTACATGGCCTTCAAAATGGCTACAAAATGGAGGATTATGGGTAGTTTGAATTTGAACTGAGCCGCCATGCACCGCAGTGAGATATTTTCTGTCTAACCCTCTTTTCACTTCTCTTGCACCTAGTCTGTGTTTAGACTTAATTATAAATGAAAGCTGGCAGGACAGCAAACATTAGTGCGTCTTCATTTTGTGTGTGTGTGTGTGAGTGTGATTAATTAGCAGTGTGTGCTGCTCCATGACAACTCATCTATCTTCTCCATCCACCAACAATTGCCCACTAATGACCCTAATGCTGCCCTTTTAACTCAGACAAGCGTCCATTTTGACCGAAAGACAAATAAATTGTGCTTGTGTCTCTTTACGCCTCGATTGTGAAGGTGATCGGATGGTGGACGATCCGCTGCTGAACAAAGAGCACAATTTATAACGAGTGCGCACACTTGGATACGACGGTTTAAATCCGTTCCTCACATCGCCTTTGACCCCATGTTTTTTTTTCTTTCTTTCCTCTCCAGGTGATCACGAACCTGGTGAAGATGTTGAAGGCGCGGGACAGCAGGAGGCCGTTCTGCCCAGGGGGTCACTGGCTGTCCAACGATGTCCACATCTGGGCTGATAAGGTGCGCAGTCTCAGCACACGTCTCTGTCGATGAGGAAAATATTCGCGAGAACAACGAGCGCTTACGAGATCTGGATTCTGATTGGTCAGAAGGTGTTGATTAGTTTTCTGTAACAGCAGCTGTGACAGTAGCGCAGGTTTATATTAATGCGCTCGGTCTGATACATAATCGTTTCTATAGTAACGGCTCGCAGGGAATTGTATGGTGCGAACACGTTTCTCGACTGAAACTAAAAATAACTTAAATGTCTGAAATACTAAAGACTGAACATAAAAACTAAATCCAAGTCAGCTGTTAAAATTAAGATACTTTTATGATACGGAATAATCGAATGAATAGATGGATGATGATAAAATGCAGTCGTTAGAAAAGAAGGACATTATTTTGTTTGTTCTGTCGTTTCACAACTCAACATTGTTGTCCTGTATTGTTTTTTGTTTTACTCAGGTGACTCAGCTGTACGTGCCCTCTACTCGACTCATGTGGAGGAGGGGGCTCAGGGGCATAATCGGACCACTCCGGTCCACGTTAAACGGTGAGCTCCCGATATGTTCTTCATCTCTGAGTCCAGACTGCGAGATTTACTGATAATGCCACGCTTAACGAGTTATCGATGCAGCTGGAGCTAATTAGTTAATTAACTCGGAGTTAATGCTGAGCTGTAGTGTAGTGCTTCTCCTGGTGTGGAAAATGCTAGTGGTGCAGCAACACCGTGTTTTACTGATTCAGATACACATATGGGTACTGATAATGGTACGGTACAGATATGGGTACTGATAATGGGTCGGATATAGATATGTGTACTGATAATGGTACGGATACAGATATGGGTACTGATAATGGTACGGATACAGATATGGGTACTGATAATGGTACGGATACAGATATGGGTACTGATACTGGTACGGATACAGATATGGGTACTGATACTGGTACGGATACTGGTATGAATACAGATATGGGTACTGATAATGGTACGGATACTGATACAGATATGGGTACTGATAATGGTACGGATACTGATACAGATATGGGTACTGATAATGGGACGGATATAGACATGGGTACTGATAATGGTACGGATACAGATATGGGTACTGATACTGGTACGGATACTGATATGGATACTGATACAGATATGGCTACTGATAATGGTACGGATACTGATACAGATATGGGTACTGATAATGGGACGGATATAGATATGGGTACTGATACTGGTACGGATACTGATACAGATATGGGTACTGATAATGGGACGGATATAGATATGGGTACGGATACTGGTACGGATACTGATACAGATATGGGTACTGATAATGGTACGAATACTGATAAAGATATGGGTACTGATAATGGGACGGATACTGATACAGATATGGGTACTGATAATGGTACGGATACTGATAAAGATATGGGTACTGATAATGGGACGGATACTGATACAGATATGGGTACTGATAATGGTACGGATACTGATAAAGATATGGGTACTGATAATGGGACGGATACTGGTACGGATACTGATGAGGTTTTTTTCTCCCCTATCCAGCGTGTGCTGCTCGTGAGTTTTATGTTGAAGATGTTGGATCAGGTTGTTTCTAGGGCTCGGATATGATCTCGATATCTCGACGCATGATGCAGCAATACACTTTTTCTGAGTTTAAAAAAAATAAGTTATAAAGATTTTCTATTTGTTCGAATCATTATAAACTGACTGGAAGCAGCTAAGCAGCAATTATTAAAATTGTGAACATTGATTTTTACAGAATTATTGTATTTTATTTATTTATTTGTTTGTTTTATTTGAAGAAGTACTGTTATCATATAAGAATAGATGTATTCACGTACACATTGAATTAAGACATTTAATAATGTGGTGGTGTTTTAATTCAGCGCTGCTATAATTTTGTCACATCGCCCAGCCCTATTTACTGGTATTGTAGGAAGATAGTCCGTCCGTCCATCCATCCGTCTGTCCGTCCGTCTGTCTTTCTGTCTATCTTTCGACAGATCACAGGTTTCAGTCTTCTTTGCTGTGATCATTAATCGTTCGTCCACTTCGCGGTCGTTTCCTGTCATCTGTTCATTAGCACGACGGCGTACACTAGACTCATGTCACATACTATTACTCGGTATCGCGACGTTTTATTACGAGTAAACCAGCGCGCTGTCGGACCAGTACCCAACACCATGATGAGTTAACGAGTATCGATGCATACCTAATAAATAAATACAGTTCAGAGAAATGAGACGAGAGACGTTGAGTGAGACGGAGGCCTGAGTGGATGGACGGAGTGTGTATTAGCCTAATAGCCTGTTCGTGTGTGTGTGTGTGTTTGGTGTGAAAACTCCCCAATAACAGTGTCTCGTGCGGTTCTCTTGGGCATAGGTGCTTAAAAATTCAATTAGCCTAAGGCAGGTCACATCTGGCCCCCTGTTTGTCCGAAGCTCTTTCATTTCCCTAAATGGACGTTTGCGTCGGTGATGAACGGCGTGCGCATTGACCACGCCGCGCCATAACTCTCTCTCCGAGATGGCGCGTTGATGGCCGGATCAGAGAGACAGAGAGGGAGGCTTGACTAATTGAGCAGAATAATTGCGCTGTATTAGCAGCATGGCAGACAAATGATGCTTCTCTGCTGCTTTTCCGGCACTTTCTATCCCCCCCCCAAAACCCTCTCCATCAAACAGGACGGAGCTTTAATCCCAAACAAACGTCCTCGTAATGGACGCAGCAGACAGCTGGATGGACGCAGGACTACAGAGTTAATTAAAAGTGAGCTGCAGCGAGACGAGCGCAGAATCCAGCGAACTTCACCTGAATATATATTATACTATATACACTCCGCTGCAGAATTATTGGCTCCCTTTGTTAAAAGACAGGTTGAAAATGAACTGTGATGAAAATATCTCTGCGGTTCCTTTGCTTAATCACCACCTGTTCACGTACAGCGTGCAGCGCTCTTCAGTTCACATCCTTCGGATCATAATCAGATCTGGTGGTGTTTTTGAATAATATATCACTTGAACTACTTGGAAACTTCACCTCGTGGAAGTGCGTTCGAAAAAACCGTACACACCACGTAGATATTTTTAAGCTCTTGCTTTTTTCCCCCTCGTTTTTAAAAAAAAAAATAGGAATCAATTAATCAATGCTATTTTTATCAACTCTGGAATCAAATAAGCGAATCATATAAATAAGACCTATAAATATGTTGTGTTTTTAAAAAGTGAAATAAGTAAAGTAAAGAATAAAAGGATGTATACACAGATGATTAAGTGATGTTTTTTTTCGTCCCGCTCTCTACAGTTGACTTGGTGCCTCCGCCGCTGTCCGTTTCGGAGGAGAGACAACTGGCCATCCTCACAGAGCTGCCCTTCGTCGTGCCCTTCGAGGAGAGAGTCAAGGTACGGAAGTCTATTTCCTGTGTGCTTGTGTGCCAAATTACTTAACGATCGTCTTTGACCTTTACAAAAATACTTTATGTGCCGTGGCTCACTTCTTGTTGGAGGATAAATGGTTGCTTATGCAAAAAAAAAATTTAAAAAAAGATCTTATCTGAAATAAATCTTCTCTCTCTCTCTCTCTCTTCGGCAGATCTTCCAGAGGCTGATCTACGCCGATAAACGAGACGCCCAGGAGGATGGCCCTTTCCATGACGGCATCACCATCACCATCCGGAGAAACTACATCTACGAGGACGCGTACGACAAACTGTCTCCGGAGAACGGTATGACCAACATGGCTCTCTTAGACTCGTCGAATGAGCCGTTGCTATAGAAACGCTGACGTGCCTTAGAACAAGCACGTTTATACAAACCTGTGATTTGCAGCCATGCTCCTGTTATGGACAATTATTCAACACCTTCTGACCAATTGTGTATTGAACATCAGTCAAATTTCCTCTCATTTCCTGTTTGCATCCGAGCAATGAGTCTGATGATTGCTTTTCACGCAACAGTTCCAGAAGAATTGCGTTTGCCAAACTCGTTCTGTCTTACACACTTACACACTCGTGATGTGATAAAGCTTTGGCAGGGAATTTTACAAGAAGCCTTGCCTTAGGAGTGTCGAATCTTCCTTCTCCTCGTTTCAGAGCCCAACCTGAAAAAGCGTATCCGGGTGCACTTGCTGAACGCTCTCGGCCTGGACGAGGCCGGCATCGACGGCGGAGGGATTTTCCGCGAGTTCCTCAACGAGCTGCTCAAGTCGGGGTTCAACCCCAACCAGGGCTTCTTCAGGACCACCAACGAGGGTCTGCTGTACCCGAGCCCCACGGCCAAGATGCTCATGGGCGAGAGCTTCACGCGACACTACTACTTCCTGGGCCGGATACTGGGCAAGGTGTGTATGTGGGAGGGGGATTGGATTAGATTAGATTGCAGAACTGCTAGATTTCATGCATTTTGCTGATGGAGCTCCGCATTTTATAGTACATTTTTATATTTATTCATTTATCAGACGCTTGTATCCAAAAGGTTGAGGTTGGAAGTTCATTCCACCACTGAGGAACAGTTAGTGTGAAGGTTCTGGAAAGGGATCTTGAGGCACTCTGAGTAGGTGCTACTAAGCGTCGGTCGTTGATTGATCGCAGATTGCGTGAGGGAACGTAGGCCTTCAGGAGAGAGTTGAGGTAGGGGGTGTTGTTCCAGACAGGGTATTGTATGAGAGCATCAAGGCCTTAAATTTGATGCGGGTGTCTACAGGAAGCCAGTGGAGGGAGATGAAGAGGGGTGTGACACGGGTTCTCTTGGGCTGATTGAAGACGAGGCGTGCTGCTGCATTCTGAGTCATCTGAAGGGGTTTGATGGAGCTGGCCGGGTGGCTGCATTTAAACATCGGAGTACACTAGTATAACTTATCACTCTCGTCTCATATTTGTAATGTTTTGGCTGGTGCTTTTGTATGTATGTATGTATGTATGTATGTATTTATTTATTTTTGAAAGCCCACACTTTCTTTCATGATAAAAGGTGAACGTTAAGTGTAAGACTTTTTTTGTATCAAGATTAGGTTTGTAACAGTTGTGTAGTTGGGTTCACAACCCCCCCCCAGATCTCCCATGAGTAGAGTGTCTATAAAATGCCTGACACGAGAGGCCCATCCAAACACAAATGAGTATTCCGGACCGGAAGTCCGTTTTCCTGTTCTCAGCAACTTAATACACTTGTGCTGAAGTCATGGCTTAAACCAATATCTTTTGATCATCCCCTAAATATCTTCCAGATTATCTTTGAGTATGACATTAAAATAAAATCGACGTTTTAACATTAGACATGTACTGTATCAGCTAACATCAGTTAACGGCATGACGCAGCATGTTTTATTCCTTACAGATACAGTTCTAGTTAGGTTCTAACCTAGCGAGTCATTATGACTCACCAAATGGAAAAAGTTGACAGGAAGCTGAAGGTCTTAATATAACCGTAAAGAAATGGCTAACAGAACCGTGCTGAGGTTGCTCTCTGGCTATACGTGAGTACTCGATGAAAATATTAATTATTTGCAGATCTGTCTGGATGACTCTACAGTCAGGAGTCCAAGAGAGATAATCGGCCTCGCCTTCTGGGCTGATCTGAGTGACAAGGGTCATAATTGTCTGTTAGGTCATGTATACACAGTCGAGGAGAATGAGGTAGTAGGTTGGAATTGGGCAAGACTAAAATTTGTAGTAATTGATTAGAAGTATTGACTTTGTGATGCGATATGAAAATATAACATTGCTGCTTGCCTGATCATGCGTAGGGGTCAGGTATGGGTCTAACTGGTAGAGCCAATAAACACCAGAGGTGGTTTTGGAGCACACAGAGAGGTAGCCATATGGAAAAGTTGGTTTTGGTACACAGAGAGGTAGCCGTATGGAAAAGTTGGTTTTGGAGCACACAGAGAGGTAGCCATATGGAAAAGTTGGTTTTGGTACACAGAGAGGTAGCCATATGGAAAAGTACCTCATGCCCACGGTTAAATATGGAGGTGGATCTTTAATGTTTTGGGACTGTTTTTCTGCCAGAGGACCTGGACATTTTGTTAGGATGCATGGCATCATGGACTCTATCAAATATCAACAGATATTAAATGAAAACCTGACTGCCTCTGCCAGAAAGATTCAAATGGGCCGTGGTTGGATCTTCCAGCAGGACAATGATCCAAAACATCATCAACATCAACACAAAAATGGTTTACTGACCACAAAATGTCCTGCCATGACCATCCCAGTCCTAACCTACAGTCCTGCCAATCTACAGTCCTGCCATGACCATCCCAGTCCCCTGACCTGAACCCCATAGAGAACCTGTGGGGTGAACTGAAGAGGAGAGTCCACCAGCGTGGACCTCGACATGTGAAGGATCTGGAGAGATTCTGTATGGAGGAACGCTCTCAGATCCCTCGCCATGTATTCTCCAACCTCATCAGGCGTTATAGGAGAAGACTCAGAGGGGGTGGGGTCATGAAAGCAGAATGTTTTAAATATGAAAGAAGAGAAAATTGAGCATTTATTCTGCCTACGTCAGTTCCAAAACGGACATCTCGTCTTTTTAAAGTCAAAGTAGTGTTGTCCGGTTGAATTATTAAGCAGTTGTGTCAGACTGGAGGAACAAAGGAAGTGTTTGGTTTGTGCTCTGCATCTGTCTGAGTGTAGAAAGCTGATGATAAGGCACGGTGTTGTGTTGACCCGCTCTTCTGGCTTTTATTAGCACTGGATTAAACCAAGAAATGAGCAAATGATGACGATTAGATTGGAAAAGTCAACAAAACTCTATCAGTTCTCAAAGTTTAGCTTCGGTCTAGACTGGCTTTCAACAGCGTATTAGATATGGACACTGTTTAATCTGACTTTTTTCCTCCTAAACGCTTTCACATGTGTTCTGTTCACCACCTGTTCATCTGGATTTATTTGCCCATTACTTTTTCATCTCTATTTAGGTTTTTTCCTTTGTTTTTTTAAAATTATTTTATTATTTTCCTTCTTTTATTCCCTTGAGAAATGTCTCCTTTCTTTTCCTGTCCTGTCCTGTCCTGCATTTTTCTTTTCATTTTCTTTCCTTTCTTTTCCTGTTCTGTCTTTTCCAACCCTGTCTTGTCTTGTCTTGTCTTGTCTTGTCCTGCATTTTCCTTTTCTTTCCTGTCCTGTACTGTACCATCATGTCGTCTTTTCCTGTCCTGCCTGTCCTGTCTTTCCCTTTTCTTTCCTGTCCTGTCTTTTCCTGCCTTGTCTTGCCTTGTCCTGTCCTGATTTGTCTTCCCTTGTCCTGTCTTTTCCTGCCTTGTCTTGCCTTGTCCTGTGCTTGTCCTGTCTTGTCTTTTCTTGCCTTGTACTTTTCTTTCCTGTCCTGTCCTGTCTTGTCCTGTCTTGTTTTGTCTTGCCTTGTCCTGTCCTGTCCTGTCCTGCCTGTCTTGTCTTGCCTTGTCTTGTCCTATCTTGCCTTGTCTTGTCTTGTCTTGTCTTGTCTTGTCTTGTCTTGCCCTGTCCTGTCCTGTATTGTCTTGCCTTGTCTTGTCTTGTCTTGTCTTGTCCTGTCATTTCCTGCTCTGCCTTGCCTTGCCTTTTCATTTCCCATTTCCATTCTGTCCCTTTCCCCCCTAAATTTTCCTTCCTTTTCCCTGTGATTACCTTCCTTTCACCGTTTCCCACCTTTGAATAATTCTATGTTCTTCTTCTCTTTTTCTTAGTCGCACAAGTACACACAGGACCTAAGGGCCGTTTGTGAATCATTTGATGAGGGTCAAAAGTCATTTTCAATTAACGGTCTAAGCCTAAGTGCTGTCGGAACAGACCGTAACAAAATACTTTTCATTTATAAGGTCACTGCAGTCGAAAAGTTTGGCTTTCGCGCTTCTGATCAGGACATTTTTCCGGCTCAAGTTTTGTTCAACGGGATCGGATCCGTCAACCGAATCTCATTACGTGAATATCGAAATGATGAATGTCAGAAAGTCGAGCATTAACTCCACCTCCTTCAGATCACTGGACGTGGAAATCCGATCCTCCGGTGCTGATTATCAGACGTGCCGATCCGGCCATCTTCAATGCCCTGATTGATGAACCTAACGTTTTAAAAGTTACCTTAACGCACCTGGCCGGAACAGTTCATGTATAAAATAGCGCCGCCTATATAAATGACCTCATACCCCGAGCTCCTCGACTACGGTCCTCCATTAGCCGCCGCTTCCCTGGCCGTGTTTGTGGAGCTAAATCAGCTGGCGTCGTAAATAACCTGAACCCTTTCTGCCGCTAATAGAGTTTTGATCTGTTTTACAGTCACAAGCATCCATGCAGTTCCTGACGAGGCAACTCGGGACACTTATTAGAGACCCTTAACACACACACACACACACACACACCTACCTCCTGTTTAGCAAGGATCAGAGTTCTTACAGTGAGAAATGAGCCCCTCCTTCATTCATTTGGCCACTAATGGCTCAGGCAATTAAGGTTTGGGAGATTAATTTGATTTTGACTTTCAATTAACCCTCTTTCTCTCTCCATAAATACGCCGCAGAGTGGCAGGAAGAGTGCGCTATTGATATTTGTTTAGTGCCGTTATAAAGGCACCTGATGTAGATTAGAATTACATCACTGTTGCTGTATCGAACACATGCACACACACACACACACACACACACACACGTGGCCTTGAGCATTCATTATACTAATTCATGATTAAGGTCTGTTAGTGTTGCCGAGGCTAATGTGATACGCTCACGTTTAGGCTTTGATGGACTCGTATAAAGTGTTTAAACTACTTACTGAATTTATTACCGCTTTGTTTTAAAGGTGGACTCGTTAAAAGGATAACGTCATAACGGCGTTCAGATATCAGCCGTCGAGACGTTGTTTATTGCAGGGATAAATTGATTGTGCTAATATTTAGACCCGGTGCCCAACCCTGCGCATGGAGGACTTCCAGAGCTGTGTCTGGTCCATATTTACACACTTCTGAACAATAAGAGCACGTTTGAGACGATCCAATTGTCAAATAATAATAATAATAATAATAATAATAATAATAATAATAATAATAATAATAATTAAGATGAGGGATATGTGAATGGTTAATTGTCTTTGATTATGAGTTTGTTTGGGGTTTTTTTCCCCCCGTAAACATGTCATGAATTACTCTGGAAGTATCTAAAAGGTATTTCACCTAACGATCCATCGCCGTCAGCGGGTGTTAAAATCTCTCTGATAGGAAACATATCTGTTTCATATCGTATATAATCTGTCATGGCAGATTCAGTGATCTCGTCAAATATGGAATTATTATTAACACTGCTTGGTTGGACCCGCCTTCTCTCAGGTTAAAAGGAAGTCTCTTTTTCTGACCTGGCACCTAGGTGATGGAATGAACTTCCTCTAGATCCAAGACCTAGGCCATAGGGCAAGACCATTGGACCCTAGATCCGATCTTATCCGGAAAGTTCCGTTGTGGATGCAGGTTTTCATTCCGACCCAGCAGAAGCCACAACCGAGTCTATTGAAAGCCAAGATCACCTGATGAAACAGGTGGAATCAGGTGTTTCTCCTGCTGGGATGGAATGAAAACCTGCACCCACACCGGAACTTTCCGGATAAGATCGGACACCCCTGCTCTATACGTTCGAACATCTGAGTTACTGGCTGTCTTCAAACGACGACTAAAGATCTACCTCTTCATGAAGTACTTAAATGAGCACTCCTTTAAAAACAACAAAACAATCGACGTCTTGTGTGTTTTCACACTGTCCTGACCTCCCCAGCAGGGATTTAATACTGAGAGTACTGACCCTAGTGAACCAGTACGAGCATGTATTTATCGATACAGACTTCATTTACGGATAATGCCATAAATGAAAACGTAAAACGATTCACCGCTTTAAGAATCCAAATCGTACGGAGCGGCGTGGAAGCGCGAGGTTAACGCCCGTGTGACGCACTGTAAATCTCGTGTACGGGCGAGCAGCATGCGGCGCGGCCTCTTCGGCAGTTCTGAGTCGTGTATTTAATACAGAATTAGTTTCCAGTTCTTTAGCGTTTAAAAAGTTTCTCCGGGGAAAGCGAAGGTCGCACGCTGACTGATGGCGTGTATGTTCTCGAAGCATTTTTTTTATTTTTTTTTTATCGATTCTTAATGTTGTAAATTAACAAATTCACCTGGCAGCGAACAGAAGGCAGGCGCTTAAAGTCACTGCGCTGATGGAGCTGCGATTTTGCATTAATTACCCTGCCACTGCACTCACTGATATTAAAAGCCACCAGTGCCATTAATCCTTTTTATTTATTTATATATTTATTTATTTATTTTTTATAAATCCCGAGTCATTTTGGCACAATTTCTAGCGATAAACAACGATAAATAATGCAGCTGCCCGGAGAACAGTGGCCGCAGTCCGCCTCCGTGTTCTTATTGCCGCGTGTTCCCGGCAGCGGCGTTATTGATAGGTTTCAAGGGGCCTCGCGTGTGTCTCTTACGTTCCCACTTTGACGCAGGAATGAAGGCTAGCTGCCGCTAAGTGGATTATTTTTGCATAAAAAATGTGTCGCGTTTTGGTTTTTTTTGTTTTGTTTTGTTTTGTTTTATCCCCCCTCCGAGTCGCACAGTTAACCCGTGTTTAGAAAATTGCCCTGATTTACGAGCCGCCTGTGTGTTTTCCATGCGTGCATTATGGAGATTTGGGGAAATTTATAATCCATTTAGTTGATGTGGCCGGGAGGGTGAGTGCAATCCTTTATACGAGCTGTGTATATTTTAATGTCCTGAAATGGGCTTCTTTAGCACTGCACCGCCGCATTAGCTGCAGCTCTTTTATGACCGGTCCTGATTCGGGTCAAGGTCAGGACTGATGTTGGGGAAAGTTTGGGATCCTGTAAAAGCGAACGAGCAGGGACACGGTTGTGCCGGGATTGTTAATCGTCTCGGAGAAGTTCGAAATGTTGCGTCACGAGTCGAGTGTAATTGAATTGGACCGGCTTTGTTTGTCCCGCGGGGGGAGTTTGCTGCTGCGTGTATGTGATGTAGAAACCACTCAGTTTTAAAGGCATTAAACTGTACCTTTAGGATGCTGTCACATACAGTGCTGTGAAATTAAACGCCCACCACTCTCTCCTGATTTTCTTCTGTTTTGTTGCATATTTGTCACACTGGACTGTTTCAGGTCTTCAAACTAAAAATGAATATAAGACAAAGACATCCTGAGACAGGAAGTTTTTTTTTTCAGTGATCATTTCGTTTATCGATAGAAAAAAGTTATCCACCCCCAGCTGGCCCTGTGCTGTGAGGAAAAAATGTTATTGCCCCCTTAGTTAGCTGATTTACCAAATTTACCTCGGTGTAATTAGACTAGACCAGCGGTTCTTAACCTGGGGGATTAGCAATAGCAGGGGGATCACGGGAAAACTTTTATTTAACTTCTATATATATTCACAGAGAAGCCATCGACGGATTTTTGGATATCCGTGTACGCCGAATACCGAGAACTCGAGTGACGTGGCTTAGGAAAATAACTCTCCCATTCGCATCGTCATATCTCTGTGAGTCAGTTTTTCCAGCACTGGTGTACACAAAGATGAAGTGTACGTAGAGTCAGACTCGTGGTTGAAGACGGCTTGCGTTTTCTCCTCAGCCACGACTGGACCGCCTTGCTTCCTCTATCCAAGCGCAAACAACCCAATGAGTGAGAAGTCCGAAACATTAGGCGAAAGGGGTGGCGGGGGGTTTCCTGATAGAGGTGTTGCATAACCTTTTTCCCTTCTGAAAACTGTTGTGTGTGTTTTCTCATGTTTTCTTTGTCGTATATTACTTCCTGTATGAGGATCGGAAACTATTTAGTGCGACCAAGTAGAGGAAATCAGGAAGGGGGTGAATACTTTTCCACAGTGCTGTGTGCAGTGTATTTGAATGGAAGCCTGGTTCACTCTCTCTGTGTAAAATAAAAAAAAAAAGGTTGACTTAACTTCAAACTTACAGAGTAAGGTCACGTCTCCCAGCTTGTACTCTTTTGTTCAGCTGATGGAGTTTTTATAGTTAAAAAGTGATTCGACTCTGAATCGACTCCAACGCAGGAAGTGAATCAAACATGCGGGGTGTGTTGTTTTTATGTGTTGCGGAGATTCGGACCAGTGAATGAAAATAGAAAATAAACGTCGAACGTGATACACGGGGTTTTTGAGACCGGTTCTAAAATGGTCGATGGTGTATTGATGTTTTTGGAGTGGGTTCTGTGCGCAGTAGGGGAAGGTTTCTTTACTTTCCCCCTCAGCCCCTCGGTGGGAAACCCCAGACGATGTGAATGAAGCAGACCGAGTACAGTGCAGAGAGTGGTTTGAAGTCCATGTTGATCTTCTATCGTGTTAGTAATCTTTCTCTCTCCCTCTCTCTCTCTCTCTCTCTCTCTCTCTCTCTCTCTCTCTCTCTTTCCTTCAGGCTCTGTATGAGAACATGTTAGTGGAGCTGCCGTTTGCTAGTTTCTTCCTGTCCAAGCTGCTCGGGACCAGTGCTGACGTGGACATTCATCACCTGGCCTCGCTGGACCCCGAGATGTACCGGAACCTTCTGTTCCTCAAGAGCTATGAGGGAGACGTGGAGGATCTGGGCCTGAACTTCACCATCGTCAACAATGACCTGGGAGAGGCTCAGGTTACCTATCAGATATCAGACCTCTCTCTCTCTCTCTCTCTCTCTCTCTCAGATAGATAGATAGATAGATAGATAAATTATCTATTGATTATCTATCTATCTATCTCTATCTATCTATCTATCTATCTATCTATCTCTGTCTCTGTTTCCTTCTCTCTCCCCCCTCTCTGTCTGTCTATTTCTCTCTCTATCTCTCTATCTATCTCTCAGATAGATAGATAGATAGATAGATAGATAGATAGATTGATAGATAGATAGATAAATTATCTATTGATTATCTATCTATCTATCTATCTCTCTATCTATCTCTCTATCTGTCTCTCTGTTTCCGTCTCTCTCTCTGTGTCTGTCTGTCTATTTCTCTCCCTATCTATCAATCTATTTTTCTGTCTCTCTGTATGTATCTATCTATCGATCTATCCATTTGTCTCTATCTGTCTCTCTGTCTGTCTGTCCATTTCTCTTTCTATCTATCGGTCTATCTTTCTATCTATGTATCTGTCTGTCTGTCTCTCTCTCCATCTGTCTATCGGTCTGTCTGTCTCTCTATCTATCTATCTATCTATCTCTGTCTCTTTCCCTCTCTCTTTCTCTCTTTGTCTCTCTCGCTCTCTCTCTCTCAATTCATTTCAGTTGATTGTTTACATACAATGTTACCAAAGCATCAGTATAGATCAGAAAGGAGAATTAAAATAATAATAATAATAATAATAATAATAATAATAATAATAATAGAATGAAATAAAATTAAAATGATTATAGGAATAATAATAATAAAAATAGAATCAATAATAATAAATAGTAATAATTACAAAAATAAATCAACTATACTAAATAAATAAATAAATAAAGTGAAAATATCAGGTGCCAGTGTAGGACGAGAGTGTAGCGGTTACAATAATGATTTACATTCATGCAGTAAAGTAAAATACATTGATGTGAATGAGAACTAGAGTAAATAAGCAGTATGAGTGTGTGTGAGTGTGTAGTGAGATGTGATCAGAGCAGTAGTTGTGTTGAGTGTGTGTGAGTGTGTAGTGAGATGTGATCAGAGCAGTAGTTGTGTTGTGAGTGTGTGTGAGTGTGTAGTGAGATGTGATCAGAGCAGTAGTTGTGTTGAGTGTGTGTGAGACTCCGCCCCCAGCATCACCTGCATTCAGTCTGGTTCTGATAGGTTTTTCTCTGTCTGTCTCCATCTCTCACGTTCTCTCCATTTGTCAATCCCTCTGTCTATCTCTCCTTGTATGTTTGTCTATCTCTCTCTGTCCATCTGTCTTACTCTCTCTCTCTCTCTCTCTCTCTCTCTCTCTCTCTCTCTCTCTCTCTCTCTCTCTCTCTCTCCTCTCATTTTAAATCCCCCCCCATGTTCTTTGGTTAATGATTGAGCCTAACTCTGACTGTGTCCAGCAGTGGGTTAATAAAGCATCTCTCTGTCTCTCTCTCTCTCTCTCTCTCTCTCTGAAGCTAGTATCCTCACCACATCAGTCTTAAACATCTGCCTCATTATAAAGGACACTTTTTATCCACCATGGCTTAGAAGTGAAAAGCAGAATACAACTAAAATCACCACTTGCGCACGCGTGTGTGTGTGTGTAATCGTTGTCTTGGTCTCTATGTTGTGTGTAAGTGCTGAAGTAAATTTGCGAATGAAGACGAATCAATGTGGGACGCTTCGCTACAAACACCCGAGGCGCGTGACTCGGCTCGTTTCTACATACGAGAGCTGCAGCTAATCGCGAGTGCAGCTAAACAGTGAACAACCCGTAATTAGGAAAAAATGGCGTTTGGTAGTAATAACGAGATAAATACTACTACTATTTCATTTCTTTAATATTATAATAAAGATGAATCTCCAGTGCATTGGAGATTTAAATGTAAATCAATGTGAAGGTGAAAAACTTATATAAATGTACACACACACACACACACACACACACACAGTAGAGCACAGACTGTGGATTACCCGGAGGTCAGTAAGGAAACCGTCGATGTTGTCACTCCATCATTTTCCCCCTCTAATTCTCTCTCTTTCTGCTTTTCCAGGTGGTTGAGCTGAAGCCGGGGGGGAAGGACATCCCGGTTACCACGGCGAACCGCATCGCCTACATCCATTTAGTGGCCGATTACCGCCTGAACAAACAGATCCGAGCTCACTGCCTGGCGTTCAGACAGGGCCTGTCCAACCTGCTCAACCTCGAGTGGCTGCGCATGTTTGACCAGCAGGAGATTCAGGTAATGTTCAGCCAAGCACGTGCACACACACACACACACACACACACACACACACACTGCCTACACTTATTCTACCACAAGACTAGCAAAAATGTAATAATTCGATCAGATTTTATGTAAAAATATATATATTTTTTTGCATTTCATGAATGAGTTTTGTTTTAATTTCCTTCTCACCATTTTATTTATTAAACACACACACACACACACGCGCGCGCATTCATTCATAACTAATGACTATCTCTATGCACAGATGTGTGACGCTCCTCACGTGTCTCGTCCGCTTCAAGTCTGCTCCCACACACAGGCTAGCACTGAACTGGCTCCAGCGCAGCTTCACAAACACGAACAGATAAACAGGACGTGTACATAAAACAAGATGGGGACAGAGATGGAGTAAGATTAATAAACAATAATATGTGGAACGATACCAAAGCCGTAAAAGACGATAACGTAGGATAAAAGTAGCGAATGATGGAGGGACAAGAAGAAAAATAATTATTCAAATTGAGGATCAGCACTGCATGTATTGAGAGTCCCTGAAATTCAAATGAGTGTAGAAAGAAGAATGTCCCTTAGTGTTGAAGGTACTCTCGTTCTAATTTCATCATCCTGTACTTTAGTTTATTACCGTTCGCTGTTCTTTATAGTATTTTTTACTATAAAGTACTTTCGTCATTATTACCGTACTTATTTCCCATGTATATCCCCGCCCCTGGGGGCGTGTCTCGCTCTCCAGTAGTAGCATGCGCGTCTTCCCCGAGATTATTCCTTGAATAAAAGGTCGTTTGAAAGCGCGTGGAGTCTGTGTGAGGTCTCGGAGGAGTGTTTTACCAGCTTGGAGCTGTTCGTTGCTCAGACTGATGGAGAACGTGATGGTGAGGGTTTCTCCATCAGGAAGAGTCGAGTAATATCGTTTTATCAGACGCCTCCCAGTGTTCGCATAACAAACTAAACGCACAGCATCTCGTCGTCTAGGATGACCTTTTCCCTTCAAGAAATCGTCTGTGTTTTCAGGAACCGTTTAGTGTGAAGTCAGAAGGGGCGAATACTTTTTCACATCAGCGTGCGGGTGAGAAATCCTCCGCAGTTAGTTCCCGAAGCTGCTGTACGGTTATTTAGATTGGAGCAGGGAGTGTGGTGCATCTTGAACGCTATCGGCTGTTCCGTCAGCACGTTGTCACCCTGACTTCCTGTTTGGAAAGGAAGTACATCAACATACGGAATCAAATCACGGACATGGACGCTTTACCTCCCTCTGTGTGCGCTGACTGATTTCTATGTCCATCGTGTCTCTCAGGTTTTGATCTCCGGCGCACATATACCTATCTGTCTGGACGACCTGAAGGAATTCACCCGTTACTCAGGTACACACACACACACACACCTGTTATTCATTACAGTTGAATTATATCGAGCGTTGTTACTGTACGCTTCACTTCTGACAACTCGAGTCACGCTTAAAACATTTAAAAACCCACGTCACTGAGTGGTTCATGGTGTGCAGGAGGTTACTCGGAAACGCACCCGGTCATCAAGATCTTCTGGGAGGTGGTGGAGAACTTCAGCGACGAGGAGAAACGCAAGCTGCTCAAGTTCGTCACCAGCTGCTCACGTCCTCCTCTGCTGGGGTTTAAAGTTAGTACACACACACACACACACACACACAATCACTGGCTCTTTATAATATAAAATCTCTTCTGCTATAAATTCGTGTATAAAAAAATTTGAATCAATAAGTCCTATAGCTCTAATAACAATAATATCATTATTCAGTCTCTCCAGGATTTTACGATCGCAGAGATGAACGCGAAATGAAGCTCCGCAATATCCGGAGGCACGTACGATTTTTCAAAATCGGCGCAGATTTTCCCCGGATTCGAGAAAAGGCGCGTCACGTGACGTCATCACAATAACACGAGATTATAACACGAATCGATTCACGTGCGTCCAACACGAGTACAGCTCAAAGGTCTCGTTTTGAACAATAGGTGTGTACATGTGTGTAATACACGTCCATAATGCCACTAAAACAGGAGTACTCCACCTGTCTTAATTCGATTATCGCTTACTTCGATTATGACCTTAATTAGATTAAGGTAAGTAAAAATGGCTGTTTACATGGTAGTTTCTTAATTAGAGTACGGTCTTAACCGGATTAAGAGTGGATTATTGTTGTCCATGTAAACGCAGCTACTGATTACTGATGACCTTAATCTGATTAAAGTCATACTCGAAGTGAACACACATGGAATTAAGACGTGTGGAGTATTCCTGTTTCAGTCGCGTTAAAGACACGTACACACCTTAATCACTTACTTTCTGGTTTTCTTTAAAATATTAATCATAAAGAAATTAAACTTGTGAAAAATGTGATCTTACCTAACAAAGCATTACATCGTGTTATTGTCTTTCAGAGAAAAAAAAAAATCTTGGGCGAAAAAGAAAATGGTCTTGTTCGTACATACATTTAAATGGGATTTTCACACGGAGATGGGGAAGTGGTGCGCGCACGATGATGATACACAGTGTTCATTCTCTTCTTTCAGAAATATAACATTTAAGAAAAAAATGTCAAAAGGGAAACTTCTTCAAATAAAAATATGAAGTTTAACTGGCAAGAATTAAGAGAGGCTTTTTAATGAATTTGACTTTGGAGCGGACAGAGAGAGAGAGAGAGAGAGATGTGGAGGGAGGCTGGCAGACACGGCGGGCACGAAAAGAGAGCGAGCGCGAGAAGACGGCATGAGACAGTCCAAGCCGTGATGCCCTGTCACCTCTCCCTCATCTCCAGCCATCCCGGCGTTAATTAGGTGCCGTTAAACACCCGGGAATTCATTAAGGGAGAAATGGCCCTGTCAGAGGAGGCCATTTAAAAAAGATGATGGAAACCCTTTTCTCAAAGAGATGGCTCGTGCTCTGACACTTCCTCGATAAGCAACGATACTTTAATACGTTAATTGTTAGAAAAATGGTGCTGTTAAAGCAGAACCCTGAGATGGGATTTAATCGGGTTCTAACCCTGGCGCGTGGGCCGTCGCTGAAAGTCAGCTAGAATTTGTGTGGGATTTTGTGACCGCGATGGCCTTCTGGGTATTAGCCGTCATGCGCTGCGATGATTTTAGTGATGAAGAGCGGTCAGCGTGACTCTTATATCCCATCAGACGCGTGTAGAGATTTGCAGCTCTCGTGGGATCATGATGATAGTCTGCTTCAGGTGACGATTAAGATAAGAATCTTAGACCGCCTCACCCCGCACCACCTTTATCTTGCGTATGTTTGCCCTGTTGTTGTTGCTGATCTGTCTTTTCTCTGGATGTCTGGTTCCTCCTCAGGAGCTCCACCCTGCCTTCTGCATCCATAACGGGGGGAACGATCTGGAGCGCCTCCCCACCGCCAGCACTTGCATGAACCTCCTCAAGCTGCCCGAGTTCTGCGACCAGCATCTGATGAGGAGCAAGCTGCTCTACGCCATCGAGTCGTCCTCGGGCTTCGAACTCAGCTGAGAGCCGGGGGGACGGACCGAAACGGGGGGGCGGGCCGGTTCTTTATTCACAGACGTGAGACGAAAGAGCAAAACATTTGACACGATTGGACCCCGATGCTGGGAATGTGATGAAGGACAACGGGGAGACGTTTTTTAATTTTGATCCCGGACACGGATTAGTCAAAACAGCGTCGAAGGAAGCGACTGCACCGCTCGAGACGTCGTCATTCAAAGCACTGCACATCTCCGAAACATTAAACACGCGATGCATAACTCACCAAAGATTTTTGATAGGTTATTTGTGTAGTGCTGGTGCTGGACGTTTAAGAAGAGACGTAGGAGTGCTAACGAGATGCTAGCTGCGTCTTTCCGATGTGACCGAGGACGATGTAGCTTCGCCAATAAATACAGAGGTTATTCATGCTAACGCGGAGATTTTGCTTTGCTCTAAGATCAGACCGCTGAGCGCTTTAGCTATATAAAATTATTAGTAGTTTAGCATTAGCAACAGTACGTCGTGATTTTTAGCTTTGCTAATAACGGGCTATCACGGGTGACGCAGTAGCTACAGGGAAACTCCGCCTGTCTTTACCCCCCCCCCCCCATCCAGAATTGCTAATCGCTGTTACGTGCGCTATTATCAGTGCAGCCACGTGCACAGTGTACAGTACGGTCGATGTGATTCATCACAGAAGAAATAGCTGACTAACCACCTAGCATGCTTGATAACTGGTGTGCTAACTCTCTTCTTTGCTAGCTCACCAGCCTCTAATTGGCTGGTTGAACATAGCTAGTCTGATGTTTTTCTTTTCAACCTAAATATGTTGCGTTTTATTTCTCCTTTCGCTCCTACCATGCTTGCTAGCATGCAGCGAGCTCATTCATTAGTTTGGTAAATAGCTAGCGAACACTATTTTTAAGTCGTCCTGTCGATCGGTTCGGTGACTAGCCAAGTAAAACCCAATCGGAGCTTGGCACAGCTCGCGTACATGTTTAAGTATTCCGTGTTGTTGCTCGTACATTCCTAAATAGCTTCACCCACCAATTCCGCTTGGTTTCAACGTCAGCTCGCAGTGCCTTCTGGGTAACTTTCTGCTCCTGGATCCTTCCAGCTTTAAAGGGTTCATCTAACCATCTTTTCTTCATCTTATAATGTGACGGGTGTTCAAGCAAAGCGGAAAAGTGGATGTGATGTTCAAAAAAAAGGGGGGGGGGCGTGGCTTTGTTTTAGAATTTCATCGAGGAGGAAAACATTTAGACCTTTGTTTTGTTTTGTTTTGTTTTGTTTTTGGTCGGAGTTTCTCTTGTGATGACCGATGAAGGTTTCAAGCACTAATACTTGTGTGTTGTGAGCGTGTGTCCGTGCTCAGGGATGGACAAATCCGGAACCCAGGACCCAGTCGCGAGCAGGTTTAATAGGTGTACCAGGACTTTTTCTCCCGTCCCGCAGCCAGAGCGAATAAATAAACCTCCTATCGACTTTCAAAAAAGCGGTTTTGAACCACACGCGCTTGTTTAAACAACCCATCCGCGTCATGTTTTTAATGGGTCGGGGTTCCACTCGTCACCTGCAGCACTCCACACACGGATCGATCAAGGACGATTGACGGACAAGGACAGGACGAGGAGGATTTCTACACCGAATCTTCCCCTGAACCAGGAATTGAAATATGCGCGTCGTTCTTCAGCGTCAATGCGTTTACATAGACAACTCGCTTGTTATACTTTTGACGTTAAATTAAATTTCAGAGGTTTCCGTGTGACGGGCGAGCGGGTGTGATTTGTCTATCCCTGGTGGAGGATCGACTGACGGTGTGAATAAATGTTCTCACAGGTTAGCGGTCATGGGACATTTTTATGAAAGTTTCTAACGTTTGTGGAGTTAGTTAGTTAGTGAGTGTTTTTTTTTTTTATATATATATATAAACGTGTGCACTTTTCTCTCATGGTCACGGTCACGGTCATTTCTCCCTCAGCATGGCCGTGTTCATTCCGTGCACTGAACAAGCAGCGCGTCCTCTTGACTCGTCGAGCGTCGGAACCGAACCTGACACCTGTGCAATAATGTCCACGATCGCAAGGCCGTGTCGGAATCAGCATCGCGATCGCCGCTTTACGCTCTCTCTCCCTCCCTCCGGCTCGTGCCTGTCCGTTTTCTCCTTCCCCTTCTTCTTCTTTCAGTCATTCAGAATGAATACGAGTGCGTGTCCTCCTCTCTCGCACAGTGTGTTGGAAATGCTTCCTTTGGTCTCGTCTTTTTCACTCTGTACAGCAGGACGTTCTCGCAGATTTAGAACAGAAACAACACACCGAGTCCGCCCCGACTACAGTTCCGACCCGAGGTGAAATCCGCAATAAGGGCACGGGACGTCAGACTGCCTCCATATCCGCCGCTGTGAGACGTTTTTTTCGTGCTGAAACGTTGACCTCCGGCGTGCCCTGAACGCGCTCACATAATAGTGATTAACACCGTGTTCTGAGCACAGAGGAAAATATCTATGTATCAGAGTGTATGTAAAAAAATGATTAAATATGTTTTGGGGGATTTTATTTGCAATCGAGATTTGAGAACTTTTTATTACTGTGTGTGTGTGTGTGTGCACGTGTGTGTGTGTGTGTGTGTGTGCTCGTGTGTGGTTGGAGAACTGGTTTCCAAGTTTTATGGCCTCTGACATATAATTAAAGAAACATCCAGTGATGAAACACGGCGTGCGGCCGATCTGTCCGCTGGACACAAATTAAGCCTGTGTGTGCTTGTCATAAATCTATTAGTGAAAGGAAGTGAGTGCGAGATGAGAAAGCGAGGATATATCTTTATTCATCCTTGGTTCGTCTCCATACCCTTCTCCCTCTCTCTCCCTCCCTCTCTCTCCCCCTCTCTCTCTCTCTCTCTCTCTCAGGGTGAGCGAGGCTCTGATGTGTGGTGCACAGAAAGGGCTAATTGGGTCTTAAAAAGCCGACTTGTCCCGCTGCTATGAGGGATTGATTTCAATTATGGCGTGATTTATTTGGGCCTGTTACCTTATAATGGATTACAGCTCGCAAAGTTAATGCTGCTGGCCATGAATCACGCCACACTCACGCATGCACTGGGTATTTCCAGGCGTCGTTACAGCTCTTGAGGTCAACTTATTTAACACCAGAGTATGAGTATTAAAACATTTAATCCCAGACAATTCATTAAGGTTGACAGATGGTCTCGAACGGGGTTTTTTTTTTTTTTTTTTCGCTGGAGTATTTAATTTTTTTTATTATTCTACTTCTCCAAAGAGCTTCACTGCACGTAAACGCCGCAAAAAGAGATGCTTTGCTCATTGGTCACATCCTCGAACGGTGTTCACGCAGAGAACTGAGGAGGGGAACAGATGTGTAGGTATGTTCTGATGTTAAAGAAACTGGAGGGGAACGGGAATCGAGACATAGAGCGTTTGATGAAAAAAGACTCCAGCAACATGCAGGTCAGAGCTGATTAGCAAGGCCACGGCTAGGGAAAAGAAATCAGACAACAAATCCTGAGTATACATGACTAATCTATACACAGTATATACACACACACATCTGTAGCATGTACGTACCTGCGGTTTTCTCTACGTCGGTAAGATGACAATTTATAATGAAAGACAAGTTCATGGAGAAAGCAAATGATCATGAAGACCACTGTATACCATAACACACCTAAAGCGTTCTCTCGCATGTATCATCATCTAGTAACCTCTCGACCCTTCGTTTACAGGCGTGGGCAGGGCTAATTTGGGAATCCCACTCCTGCTTGCTCTCACAGTTATTTTGCAAGGTTCCGAGCATCAGTAGTGAAAAATGGAACAAAGTACCATTTTTTTAGATGTTGGTGTTGTGTGTTGCGTAAACCTGACAGCAATGCTGTTATGCTTCTGGCTCTGTCCCGAAATACTTACAATCTTAAGCACACTGCAAAAAAAAAAAAAATTACAGCAAGTGAAAACATCGTCCCTCCATCCATCTTCTATACCGTTTTATAATTTTCAGGGTCACGGGGAACCTGGAGCCTATCGCAGGGAGCATCAGGCACAAGGCGGGGTACACCCTGGACAGGGTGCCAATCCATCACAGGGCACATTCACACACACACTCACACACCCATTCATACACTACGGACACTTTAGACACGCCAATCAGCCTACCATGCATGTGTTTGGACTGGGGGAGGAAACCGGAGTACCCGGAGGAAACCCCCGCAGCACGGGGAGGACATGCAAACTCCACACACACACACAGGGCCACGGTGGGAATCGAACCCCCGACCCTGGAGGTGTGAGGCGAACGTGCTAACCGCTAATCCCCCGTGCAAAAAAAGATCATTTTTCTCACTGTAAGCATTTATTCCTAGCATAAAGCAAAATGATCTGCCATGAGAATAAGATCATTTAAAACGTGAAATGAGTAAAAACATCTTGAAACAAGCCGAACGATCTCATAATAAGAAAGATTAGACACGTTTGCCCCTATTAAAGGCGTTATGATTGATTTTTTTGCCGTGCAGTTGACAAAAATGAGCTGACACTTTTTCCACAATTTGTTGAGGAACGAAAATATCTGTAAACAATTCTCGTACGAAACGGACAAAAAGGCAACGGCGAGCGCTGCGAACGTCTTCTGGTCCAGATAAAAGTACCAACTCTACAGAGGGAACAGCAGGTTTACGGAAACACCATGCAGAAACTAAAACCAGCTAAGGTTCCTCCAGTGGAAACAACCGGCCTAAAGTTCCTGGGTTCCTGAAGACCTACACCAGGAACCTTTGTAAAAAGCATATGTGTAGCACTGTGGTGACAAAGGTTTTGGTATATTGTGCTTTAGATGAAGAATGCTTACTTTGGACAGATCTGGACATGCCATCCTTGGAAAACACAATGCCTTGATTTTTTCACCTAAATAGGTTTGTAAAATTTGGTAAAATCTCAGAGAAAGAAAACGCATGTTTACAACACATAATACTTACAAAATGAGTAAATAATAAAAATATATAATACTAAATCATAAAAAAATATAATACTATTATAAACCCCGATTTAAAAATGGGATAATTATTAGAATTTTAAAAAATGACTATCTTCAGAAAATTTAAGAAAAAAGCAACTTAAAAAAAAAAAAAAAAGAATCTTCTCATCATTACACTGCCTTTATTCCTTTATTTATGTTCTGGTGTACAAACTAGTTAAAGTTAAAGTTAATTAATCACTCTGGTCACTTTCCCTCACTGCTCAACCTTCATTAATAACAATAAGAAGAAGCAGAGGAAGAAGAAGAAGAAATGATAGTTTGTGGGTTTAAAATAATGAAATTAAAATGAACTTCCAGAGTTCCACTTCTGCAAAATTCTAACTTCTATAGAAGACACTGATCGTATTTTATACCGTTGATTAAATTGTAATTGCTTGTTTCAGGTCACCCGAACATTTACATCATGACCGTCTTATTTTCATCTGAGATGATGTTACACATGTTTTCCTCATCGTTCATGTGTTTACAGCTTTTTATCATTTCATTTGAAAATGTGAAAAGAATCACATTTCACGTGAAGTTTTTTTATGTAAGTGTAGCACAATGAAATGAGACTATTAGTGATGTTTAAAGGGGGGTTGTGGGTTTTTTTTTTTTTTTTTTTCCATTTTCTTCCACTTCTTGAGTTTGAGCACCCACTTGTGGTAATATTAGCCATGCTAGAACTTTATTTTATGGTGTTTTAATAAATGCCACAGTTATCGAATAACCTCTATTAATATTTTGGTTCAGTTGTAAGAAATGGGTTCAGTTTAAGTTCTGTAGAGTTAGACAATCTAAGAAAAATGTATAAGTGAAGTGAGAAATGGGTGACTTTTTATTTTATTAGGGGGAAAAAACTGAGTCATTTACAGTCTCACAGTAACGTACAGACTCTGATGTACAGTCTCACAGTAACGTACAGTGATGTACAGTCTCACAGTAACGTACAGACTCCGATGTACAGTCTCACAGTAACGTACAGACTCCGATGTACAGTCTCACAGGAACTTATAGACTCAGTGATGTACAGTCTCACAGGAACTTACAGACTCCGATGTACAGTCTCACAGGAACTTACAGACTCCGATTTACAGTCTCAGTAACGTACAGACTCAGTGATGTACAGTCTCACAGGAACTTACAGACTCAGTGATGTACAGTCTCACAGTAACGTACAGACTCCGATGTACAGTCTCACAGGAACTTAGTCATTTACAGTCTCACAGTAACGTACAGTAATGTACAGTCTCACAGGAACTTACAGACTCCGATGTACAGTCTCACAGGAACTTACAGTCATTTACAGTCTCACAGGAACTTACAGACTCCGATTTACAGTCTCAGGAACTTACAGACTCAGTGATGTACAGTCTCACAGGAACTTACAGACTCCGATGTACAGTCTCACAGGAACTTACAGTCATTTACAGTCTCACAGGAACTTACAGACTCCGATTTACAGTCTCAGGAACTTACAGACTCAGTGATGTACAGTCTCACAGGAACTTACAGACTCCGATGTACAGTCTCACAGGAACTTACGGACTCAGTGATGTACAGTCTCACAGGAACTTACAGACTCAGTGATGTACAGTCTCACAGTAACGTACAGACTCCGATGTACAGTCTCACAGTAACTTACAGTCATTTACAGTCTCACAGGAACTTACAGACTCCGATGTACAGTCTCACAGGAACTTACAGACTCAGTGATGTACAGTCTCACAGGAACTTACAGACTCCGATGTACAGTCTCACAGGAACTTACGGACTCAGTGATGTACAGTCTCACAGGAACTTACAGACTCAGTGATGTACAGTCTCACAGTAACGTACAGACTCCGATGTACAGTCTCACAGTAACTTACAGTCATTTACAGTCTCACAGGAACTTACAGACTCCGATGTACAGTCTCACAGGAACTTACAGTCATTTACAGTCTCACAGGAACTTACAGACTCCGATTTACAGTCTCAGGAACTTACAGACTCAGTGATTTAGTGTCACAGGAACTTATAGTAACTTACACTCTCACAGGAACTTACAGACTCAGTGATTTACACTCTCACAGGAACTTACAGACTCAGTGATTTACACTCTCACAGGAACTTACAGACTCAGTGATTTACACTCTCACAGGAACTTCGTCTCACAGTAACGTATCATCTTAAAGTAACTTACAGGAACTTACAATCTCACAAGAATTTATAGTAACTTACAGTCTTACAGGAACTTACAGTAGTGTACAGGAATTTATGATCTCATAGTAACTTACAGTCTCACAATAATGTACTGTCTTAAAGTACCTTACAGTCTCACAGGAACTTATAGTCTCACAGGAACCTAGTCTAGGTTTAGATTTCTTATTAATTAGTTTGATCTCTTATCCAAGTTCCTGTTTTGTTTGTTTATTAGCTTTTATTGTTCAGCATTACAGAGTCGATGTGTCTGAACTTGCTCTCATAATATCGTTACACCCTTTTTTTCTCACCAGGGTGGGAGGGACTTTTTGATGTATGTCAGGTGGCATGAACCTAATGAGTTAAATTTGTCCGTGTGGAGCTGCTCTGGTCTTTCTTTCAGGAACTAATTCCACTACAGGTAAACAATAATTATTGTTGTTAATTTAAGCAGTATTTTTTTTTATGTTTATTTTTAAGGCATATACTGTACATGTTAAAAGATAATTATGCTTTCAATCTTTTTGAATATATATATATATATATATATATATATATATATATATATATATATATATATATATATATATATATACCCTGCTCAACTACAGTGTCTTTTAAAAAGAACAACAAAAATACTAAGGCACATTACTTTGAACAATTAAATCTACAATTTGTTATAACATCATTGTTGTTTTGGTGCTTTCTGGAAAATTCTATGATTCCCAGGGTGCATGACATGTTTTGGTCCACCGTTTGACATATCTACTTTGAGGAACAGTATGAAGCCACGAAAGCAATGTAAAGGATGCAGTCAAGCAAAGCAGTGTCTTAGTGCTAGGAAATCTCAATCATTTAATTGATTAATTATTGACAATCTGTGTCCTGAAACTTAAAGTGCCATTTCAAAGTTACGCCGCAGTTCTATATGAAATACGTCTGCTAAAATTTTCAATAGAACCACAGCATATATCTGACAGCCCCTGAGGCACACCCAGAACATTCTCCGAATGAGTCACGCATGAGATGGTGAAAAGGTTTATACAAATCATCCAGGTTTATCCAGTTTAACTTGAATGTAGGTTGTACGGTGGATAATTTTGAAATAATTCGACCAAATCGAGCACAGGTCGTCCCATTTGTTCAAATGTTTGATAAGATTTACTGACGAACAAAATAAATATAACCTAATGAACAGGACGAACATGAATCAGAGATAAAGCATACTTGAATCTGAATTAATAGATGTGATAGACACTGATGGCATCTTTGGGTCTCCTCTGTCAGTCATGGCTTCCTCCAGAAGCACAGCACATCAGCTTTCCAATGCGTCTAAAAAGGTTCTGTGTGATTACTGCACTGAGGAACAGCTGGACGCTCTAAAATCGTGTCTGGACTGTAGAGTTTCTTTCTGTTACACTCATCTGATGCCTCATAAAACTGTAGCAAAACTCAAAAAGCACAAACTGATTGAACCTGTGGAGGTCCTGGAGGATTACTTATGCAAGAAACATGAGAAGCCCCTCGAGCTGTTTTGTAGAGATGACCAGATGTGTGTGTGTCATTTCTGTACTAAGGAAGACCACAAAACTCACAACACTGTTCCTATAGAGGAGGAGTCTAGAGCGAAGAAGGTAAGGGACATTTAGACATTGCACAAAGCTATCTGTAGATTATGCAAATATGGAATTATGACTTGCATCTTGCCCCATCGTAGAGCCAGCTTGGTGAGACACAGGCAGACATTCAGAAGATGATCCAAAACCAACTGAAGAAGATTCAAGAACTCAAATCCTTTGTAGACCTCAGTAAAGTAAGTCTCATTATAAACCCCACTTATGTCTATCCCACCGTTAACACTTCATTTAAGGAACAGCTACCACAAACGTCATTAAAAATACATCAAACATGAACTTATTTCTGACTTTAAACTAATGTGCTGTTACTAGTGTATTTTACAAAAATATTCCCCTTACACATGACTAAAAGGACCATGAGATCACCTCATCCTATGAACACTTTTCTGTTGCATTACTAGGGAACCCTATTAGCATGCCTCTGTCATCCAGTTTGTCTAAAACATACAGCTCTGTGTCTCCATCACAGATGTGGCTAGTATTATCATGTTAGCAAAGAGCTATTCAATAGCAGTATATCCTGTCGCTTTCAAAAGTATTCAACCGCCCCGGAATTCATCAGATTTGTCTGAAAGACAAAATAACACACACATTCCTCCTGCTAGAGTCTTTATTGCAAACTAATGTTCTCTTAGAGTAGATTTTCGAAGTCAGAATTATGTATTGGTCAGCAAGTATTTCAAAGGAAACCAGAAACTGAAAAATGCCGCTTGCATAAGTATTCAATACCCTAGGATCCGGAAGCTCAAGAGGAAATTTATAGTTTTACGAGGACACAATTGACTTATTGGCCTTCACTTGTGAAATATTAAAACGGCTCCTATTTTCTGAACCACCTCAGTTGAGCTCTCGTTGAAGAAACGGTCAGTTTGCAGGTGAGTAGTGAAAAGGAAGACTAATGAGGATTCTAGGAAAATTAAAGCTTTTAACTTCAATTTAAACTTAAAATTATATCTATGAGGTTGGACAGCCCAGTAAGCACTGTTGGATCGATATTAAGGAACTGGACGCTATATCACACCGCCCAAGCACTACCTAGACAAGACTGTCCCTCAAAACTCCTTCAAAAACAAAACAGAGACTGGTGAGGGAAGCAACAGTGAGGATAACAGTCACTCTGAAGGAGTCCTGTGGTGCAAACCTAATGCATCAATTAACACCATCCCTACAGTGAAATATAGTGGTGGAGGCTTTTCTTCCTGAGAACCGGGCTTCTTGTCAAAATGGAAGGGAGAAAAGATGGAGCAAAATACAGGGGGATATTACAAGAGAACCTGCTTCAGGTTTTTCTGCTAAAAAAAAAAAAAAAAAAAAAGACAATAAAAATAAGCTTGGGAGAAACTTTTAGCAGGACAATGGTTCCCAATACAAGGCCAAATGAATGCAGTTGTGGCTAAAGACAAGATCTGAATACCACTGAAAATCTGTGGCACTGTTTGAACATTGTAGTCAGCAAACGAAATTGATCCGACCTCAGGAACCTTGTGGAAATCTGACAGGAAAATGGGTGAATATCACTCCCAAACAGTGTGCAACGCTGGTAGGAAGTTACCCCAACAGGTTTAAAGCTGTTATTGAAGCACAAGGTGGTTCTACCAAGTACTAGTCTAAAAGCTTCAAATACTTATACAAGCTGCATTTTTCAGGTTTTTTTTTTTTTTTTAAAGCAAATTATGAACGTTTACTTTTTCTTTAATTAACTTTACGAGCATATTGGTGCAATAGAAAATACTGGCTGGAACAATGCGTAAGTGTCACTTGTAATGCAGATGAATCTGATGACTTTTTAGTGGGTGAATACTTTTGCAAGGCACTGTATATGGGAAAAAAATAATAGTGGCCCTAAAATAGAATGACGTGGAACACCAGACTTTACTTTTGTATGCGTAGAGAAGTCACAATTAGTATTTATACTAATTGGCTTAGTGGTTAGCACGTTCGCCTCACACCTCCAGGGTCGGGGGTTCGATTCCCACCGGGGCCCTGTGTGTGAGGAGTTTGCATGTTCTCCCCGTGCTCCGGGTACTCCGGTTTCCTCCCCCAGTCCAAAGACATGCATGGTAGGCTGATTGGCGTGTCTAAAAGTGTCCGTAGTGTATGAATGGGTGTGTGAGTGTGTATGTGATTGTGCCCAGCGATTGATGGATTGGCACCCTGTCCAGGGTGTACCCTGCCTTGTGCCCCATGCTCCCTGGGATTGGCTCCAGGGACCCTGTGACCCTGAAGAGGATAAGCGGTATAGAAGATGGATGAATGGAAATTGATACTGGTATTCATATAAGATTTGAGCCAGAAACAAGCTGTCCCCTTCACACCAAGAGAATGTTCTAGTCTAGCTAAATGAATATTGTCTGTAGTATCAAAAGCTGCACTGAGATCAGATAGAACAAGGAAAGGAAAACAACCCGGGTCAGAGGCCAATCACAGGTCATTTACTACTTTAACCAATGCTGTCTTTGATTTTTTTTTTTATTTGTTTTTTTTTAAACTCATATTAGAAAAACACAGAGAAGGAGAAAGCAAACATTGTAGATATCTTCAGCGCTCTGATGCACTGCATTGAGAGAAGCCAGGCTGAGTTGCTTAAGGTGATGGAGGAGAAGCAGAAAGCAGCAGAGAGGCAGGCTGAAGAGTTCATTAAACATCTGCAGTGTGAAGTCACTGAGCTAAAGAGGAGAAACACCGAGCTGGAGCAGATCTCACACACCGAGGATCACCTCCACCTCCTACAGGTCAGAGTCCCTCTGTTTCTCAATAGCAATGTAGCACATGACAGGACAGCAGTCCCCATGCTGAGGGATTTCTCCTCTCTCCTGCTGTACTGTAGATTTACCCGTCACTGTGCAGCCCTCCACACACCCAGGACTGGACTGACGTCACAATTAACTCTCATCTGAGTCTGGAGACATTGAGAAGAGCTCTGTCTCAGCTTCAGGAAACTCTCAGTGAGGAAATGGAAAAGGTTCCTGAGATTAGTAAGTACTGTTCAAGTGTGGGGTTTGGCAAAAAAAAAAATAAAATAAAAAAATTCAAGAGAAAAATACGTAATACACATAATTCAACTTGTGTGAGAGAAAGAGACCACAATGAGGAATGTGAGTGCACTGTAGCTGCCAGGTGGTGGTGCTAAAGGGCCATGTTCCTGTATTGTCCTGGGCAATATAAACAAAACTGATTCAACGACAATGTTGAACTACACTGTCAATGTGATTCTAAGGAAAGTTGAAACAACAACAACAACAACAGCAACAACAACAACATATAATCCCTAAACTGTTCATGTGAGAATACCAAGATTTGGTTTGTTCTTTCTTTGGAATCCGTCCTAACATAGTGATTCATGTATTATTCAACAAATACTGTTGCCACATCCAGTGAAAATGTTATGACTAATATTTACCATGAAAATGGTATGTTGTTATGAAATTTGGTCTGTACATGGATGGAAGCAGCAGGAGAACATGTACCAAATTGTAAATAGTTAACCAATTGTGGATTTAAATTTACATCCATATTTCTATAAATATGCTTTGTGACAATGTCCATTGTTAAGAGCACTATAGTGTATAATTATGTATGTATAAAAAATGTATAGAATTAAGGAGCCAATTGAAATTTTCACATGATTTCATTAGTAATTTGAACTTTAACTCAAATATTTTTCAATATATTTTATTTATTTATTTATTTTATCTCTGAAACACTGATGCTTGCCTACCATGGCCTGTTTGTGCTAGCATGAGGACAAAGACTCAGTTAAGACTACACAACACTTCTGTAAGTTGCTCTGGATAAGGGCTATAAATGACTAAAATCACATTTGTAAGATATTCACATATGCACATATGTAAATTTGGTTTTAACTGTGCTTTGGTGAGGCACAGTGGCTTAGCGGTTAGCATGTTTGCCTCACCCGTCCAGGGTTGGGGGTTTGATTCTCACATCTGGTGTGCATGGAGTTTTCATGTTCTCTCCATGCTTCAGGCGTTTCCTCCAGGTATTCCGGTTTCCAAAGACATGTGTTGTAGGCTGATTGGCATCTGTAACTTGTCCATTGTGTGTGTGATTGTGCCCTGTGATCGGTTGGCACCCTGTGCAGGGTGCCCCGAGTCCCCGGGATAGGATATGGATAAATGTATGGTCTTTAGGCGCAACACTCAACATTGCGTCATTTTCTAAAGTAGTAATATTAACAATAGTAGCAGACAAAGCTAGTTGAACAAATGTAAATGCCTGCAAAGTAGTGCGGGGACCTTGATGAGCTCTGCTTACGTCTATATTTTTCTAATTGTGTAACAATCCTGATCTTCACAGGCAAATATTCATATTGTACAGAAAGTAACAATGTCTTTTCATGTTTTCCAAACAGAACTGAAGAGAATTCGGCAATATGCAGGTGTGTGGCCTCTTACACATGACAAAGTGTTCTTTTAATTATTTCACATTTTTATAATGTTGACATTGTCTTTTTCTCTCAGTGGATGTAACTTTGGATCCTGATACAGGAAGTCCTGCTCTCATCCTGACTGATGATATGAAACAAGTGAGACATGCAGACTTGCGACAAAACCTCCCCGAGAACCAGAAGCGATTCGATCATTGTCCCTGTATACTGGGAAAGGAGGGATTCTCCTCAGGGAGATTTTACTATGAGGTGCAGGTCAGCGGGAAGATTAAGTGGGATATAGGAGTGGCCCGAGAGTCTGTTAGTAGGAAGGGGGAGATTACATACAGCACTGAGAATGGATACTGGGTCTTATGTCTGAGGAATAATACTGAATATAAGGCTTGTGACTCTCCTCCTGTTCCCCTCTCCTTGAAACAGGCTCCTCAGAAGGTGGGGGTGTTTGTACATTATGAAGAGGGTCTGATCTCCTTCTATAATGTTCACACCAAGTCTCTTATCTACTCTTTCACTGGTCAGACTTTGAATGGAAAAATCTATCCCTTCTTCAGCCCTTCACTCAATAATGGAGGCAAAAACTCAGCACCACTGATCATCACACCTGTTCAAACTGAAATAATGCTTCCATAGAAATCAACTCTGTGCTGTTAAGCTTGCACCACTGTAATATTATATTAAAAATACTACTAAGAGGGAGGGTTTCTACATAGAATTTGTAGCAGTCCCATCTAATGTAGTGTATACTGTACATATGGCCCGTGGGCAGGACCGGCCCAGTACAGGTTTTAATTCAAACCCAACAAATGAATTTGGATTTTCATTTCATGGACTTTAATTAAACTGAAAGATTCAAATTGTAAACGAAAAAAGATCACTGAACTCAGGGACATAAATTCAGCTACTGACTGAATATATACTCGTGAGTAAAATTTGCTAATTTGTAACTGTTCATTTACAAACTAAAATTCTTATGTTGTAACCATGTGTATTTCCAAAAGAACCTATTTAGGACTTTCACCCCACTGGGTGTGAATATTTTTGCAGTTAAAACATTTAAGTTTTTCATTCGTAAATCATTTTGCAAACTATATTGTGTGTGTGTATGTGTGTGTTATTGGTCTGGCCTTCTTGACATTGGACTAAGTATAATGTAGCTCGTCACCTAAAATATATTTTGACTCCCCAGACGTATATCAGTCTCCCACTTCGACTGGTTTATGTGTGGAACTGCTTGAAGTTTCATTTACTAAACGCAAAAGAGCTTTTAAACAGCTAGCTAGCACGATGAAGGCAACACTATTGTTTTATAATCGTACTTACCTCATTCAGTACTGGTGTAAGTTTATTATTTTTTTTTTTAGCTTTATCGGGTTTGTCTTGGTCACATCTTTTTTTTTTTCCTTCCAAGCTGTTTAATTTCTTTATTTTTTTTTGTTATTTTATTATTCGGGTGTAACTGTTATGTGTATGTGATATTTCTCTGAATGGCGCACGGTGGTTTAGTGGTTAGCATGTTCTCCTCACACCTCCAGGGTCGGGAGTTCGATTCCCACCGTGGTCCTGTGTGTGCGGAATTTGCGTGTTCTCCCCGTGCTGTGGGGGTTTCCTCCGGGTACTCCGGTTTCCTCCCCCAGTCCAAACACATGCATGGTAGGCTGATTGGCGTTTCCAAAGTGTCCGTAGTGTATGAATGGGTGTGTGAATGTGAAGGAGCCTCCCCTGGCGCACTGAGCGTTCTCCCCTGAGCAACGTTCGGTATCATACCGCTGAGCGGTGAATCCTTCCACCACGATGGTTCCGCTATGAAGTGGAACCTCGACACGGAAAGAAGAAGATTTCTCTGAGTATTACAATGCAGAAATTCAAGTGCGAAATTTGTGAAAGTACATTTCAACATGTTGTGCCCTGAAATTGCACACGTGAATTCAAGTGACATCATGTGAATAAAATGTGATAAATAAATAAAACCATGTGTTATTTGTGAAAAAATCCTTGGATTTCACATGGAAATCCATGTGTTAATTACATTAAAGTAGGCACCTAGCAGGAGCAGTAAATAGTATTCATGTTATCCATGAACATGAAAAGAGCCTGGAGTAAACAAATGAAGCTCTTCAAAATTTCGCACATACTCCGAGGATCTATGCAACAGAATGTACTTTATTTGCGATATGGCAGAACTACTGCAAAACTCAACATTCATTACAGCTTTTTATTTAACCATAGTGTCTGGTTTGGGGCGGTGCAAGCACCTGCACCATATATAGAAAGAGTCTCAAGCTTCTAATTCATGGGCGTCCATAAGAGTCATGCACAATTAACACCATGGCACTGATATATAAGACACAACAGTGACTACTTTCTGAGGTCACTGCTGCACCATCCAAAGCATACTCACCTACTATATCTCAATATGGTGCCACTGTGGTAGAGAGGTGACTTTGGTAGATCTCCAACACACCCCTGCCATCCCCTCTTCACTCTCTTGCCCGCTGTAAGGCATTACAGGTGTATAAGCGCTTGCACTGCAGGACCTAGGAAGAATAGCTTCTGTCCCAGAGCTGTCAACCTTCTTATGGTATGTTACGCTCTCATCTTTCAGGTAGAAACACATACACATCTGGACACCTGTCATGGCAGTTTTGTTTTCTCTTCTGCGGGTCTCCAGGGTCTCTTAATACCGTTGTGAAGCATGTAGTCAGAAAATAATCTTGGACAGTTGCTTGGACTAGTTGTGCTCTGAACACTAATCCACACACACACACACACACACACACACACACACACACACTACTGCCATTAAAAGCACAAACAAATTAATGTCCAAAGTGACAACCAAGCTAAAATTTAGTACAGGCTCGAAGATCAGACAACCAAATCACTGAAATGTTCACAAGTAGAATGCACAGTATGCAGAGTATGTGTCTCCACAGACAAACCTCAAATTCACAAGCTCTGTTCCGTACACAGGTAAGAGAATTCTAGGGTAGAATTCTACAATATCGATGCTACCTGATTTGGTCTACAGATACAAAATCCCAAGTGGCTTTAAACTGAAGCACTGAGCAGGTCTTAGGGGCACCTTTTAAAAGCCAGCCAGGTGAGATCAACCATCCAATAATCTCAAAGGTAAGGTTACACCTGATCCATGATGGATCCTTAGTGTCCAGGAGCCTCTATGCGATACCTGTAACTGCTGTACAATGTTGGTTTAACATGGGAAAGTTAGGGTACTCGAATTGGTTACAAACACTTCGGTAAGTGCTTTATTTTGGTTAGGGTCCCAGTGGATCTGGAGTCTATCCTGGGAACACATTCACACCTAGGTATGTTTTGGGGAGGTTGAAGGAAAATGGAGAACCTCGAGAAAATCTACACGGATATTAGGAGAACATGCAAAGCTCCATACATACTCGAGATCAGGGTGAAAAATGGGACTCTGGAGCTGCACCATTATCGTCTAACACTATATCTGGTGCCTTGTAAGTGCTAATTTGCAAGTTGTAATGATGTCATTTCCCATCAAAAATGTATAAAGCTACTTCATCTGCACTTTTGTAGTTACAGGCCTGAGTGGCTATTGGTTTTGTTCTATTATAGTGAACTTCAAACATTCATGCAACATTTTGGACTGAAATTGCAGTACATCAACAACAGCAAGTAGCATTAGCAACAAGCTAGCCATCTAACGTTACTTATATGAATGATAACGCAAAGGTTAATTGTTACCTTCTCAAAACAGCGATTAGTATGGTCAGTGTTATAGATTCAACCAAGTACTGTGTCTGTATATTAACTGATTTAAAGCCAATACTGCTATAAACTAATTTAAAAGTAGAGAAGGGGGACTGTTCACAGTGTGAGCGGCCATGTTGATTTGACATCAGTCAGTATACAGGGAAGGAACTCGTAGATGACTGGTAGCTCACTACCCAAAGCTGATGAGTTGAAGTTTCTAGTCGAGGAGGCGTTTTCTTTAGGCAGACTTGGTGGGCTGGACCAATGTTCTCAATAACATCTTTGTTTTTTAAATGATGTGTAGCTGAACACCTGACATACTTATGTAAATAATACATACTTGACCTTTTGTTGATTTTTAATCACACCTCATTCTGACGCTGCACTTGCACACTGTCATCAGAGCTATTTACCGGGCAGACAAAGAGTAAAGAACCACCCCTCTGACTCACAGGTCTCATTTTCTCATGATTGTCACTCTTGAATCATTCCTAAAATGCTCTGGAGAAATGTATTACGGGGCACTCTACATGGATGTCTACCAACAAAATGAAAAACAAAAACACTGGGAGTGGTTTCAACTGTCTAACCAGTTTATAACCAGAGTACAGATGCCTTTGTCGGAACACCATCTCCACGTTAAGGCACCTATGGTTATCGACGCGACTTAATCCACGGCAGGTAACGTTTGAGGGAGCAAGAAAAAGGAAAAAAGGGACAGGGGCGGAGAGGTAATATAACATAATGCATCTAAGATTTCTTTTCTTTTATTGCATGCTACTGTCACAACCTCTTCAGCACATTTCTAATACTGACTGGATTGTGGTGTGGTTTATTCAACCTGATTAAAATGTCCCAATGCTTACCTGTTTTGTTGTAATGTTATAAAAATAAATAAAAAAGTGTAAATAAATAAATAAAATTATGGGAGTGGTGAGGCTATCCCATCTAGAGAATGTATTCCTTGTATCAAGTAGGTAGAGAAACAGGTTTTAGGAGAGGTGCTAAATGCTATTTGTTTTAATTTCTTTACATTTCATAAGGGTAACACTATTTTAAACATCATTTACATGTTTCTGGAAAATCAGCAAAATGGGCATGTTTATAATCATCTAAAAAAAAAATGTTCCTCTGTTAGTTATGGCGTCCTCTAGCAGTCTCTTATATGAAGAACAGCTGCAGTGCTCCATCTGTCTGGATGTGTTCACCGATCCAGTCTCTACTCCATGTGGACACAACTTCTGTAAGATCTGTCTGAACCAGTTCTGGGACAAGCGTTCACATTACCAGTGTCCAATGTGCACAGCGGATTTCCCCCAAAGACCTGAGCTGCGTGTAAATACTTTTATTTCTGAACTGAGTGCTCAGTTTAAAATGTCAGTTCAAGTGAAACCCAGCAGCACTGCAGATCAACCTTCGTACCTGAAACCTAACGGGGTTCTCTGTGACACCTGCACTAAGGAAAAGCTTGAGGCTCTAAGGTCCTGTCTGGACTGTGGGGTTTCTTTATGTATTACTCATCTGCTGCCCCATAAAACTACACCTAAATTAAAAAAACACAAACTAATTGACCCTGTGGAGAACCTGGAGGACTACATCTGCCAGAAACATGAGCGACCCCTGGAGGTGTTCTGTAGAGACGACCAGATGCGTTTGTGCCAGTTCTGTATTTTGGGAGACCACAAGAATCACAACACTGTTCCTATAGAGGAGGAAAGTCAAGAGAAGAAGGTGAGACATTTATATAGTCTAAGAAAATGTATTTGTTGTTTATACATCCGCAAATGAATCACTTCTAACGGGTGGTATCATATTTGTATCGTTGCATTAGAGTCACCTTGTGGAGACACAGAAACATGTTCAGAAGATGATCCAGAACCGACAGGAAAAGATTGAGGAGCTCAAACAGTCTACAGAACTCAATAAAGTGAGTCAAAACCAAGTCTCTGAAATGTCTCGTAGTGATTACGAACTACTTTGAATTCTCCATTAGAAAAATAACATGTATATTCCTGTGTTAGAAACACACAGACAAGGAAATAACAGAAAGCATGAAGATGTTCAGTGCTCTGATGCGCTGTATGGAACGAAGCCAGGCCGACCTGCTTAAGGTGATGGAAGAAAAGCAGAAAACAACAGAGAGGCAAGCGGAACAGTTCATTAGAGAGCTGGAGGAGGAAGTTCTTGAACTAAAAAAGAAAAACAATGAAATGGAGCAGCTCTTACATACACAGGATCACCTCAAGTTCCTACAGGTTAGAGATGTTCCTTTTCTCAATAGTAATATCATGCGGCACATGACAGAACAGCAGTCCCCATGCTGAGGGAGTTCTCCTTTCCCCTGCTGTGCTGTAGATTTACCCGTTTCTGCATGGACCTCTACACAACAAAAATTGGAATGATGTCAGAAATAATTCTCGTCTGAATGTGGAGACACTGAGGAGAACTCTGCGTCAGCTTCAGGAGTCTCTGAATGAGGAGATCAAAAGACTTCCAGAGATCGGTAAGCTCTTGTAACTGCATCATCCGTAAGAAATCGTGGTGTGCTTTAATGGGTTCTCTTTCATCATCTCATGTTTGAGATCCACCAGTGAGAGGGACATCCCTACCCGATTGCTGACAGATAGAAACATGCATCCAATGCCCTGCCTGCAGACATAGAGGACCTGGTCACACTCCCCCATGGTGCAAACTCTCATTACTCTCTTATTGTCCAAATACATTTCAACACGAGCTTTCATTCAACTGTTCATAGGATCCCTTTAGATTATTCTCCACCAGGCATAATTATCATTGCAATACAGTCCCCAGTGTGATATTGATTATCCTGCTACACTAACACACTCGCTCCATTAACTAGTCATTTCAGGCTACTTGCGTAGCTTAGGGTACCTCCCTGTCTGTCACAGCTAGTGAGCTTCCATACTAGAATGCCACAGTTGCAAACCAGCTTGTCGTGCTCTCAGTACAATGAGGATGATTCCTCCCATCCAAGCCCCATTTTCCAGCAGGTTGACTGTTTTTCAACTGTTTGGAATCCTCATAGATGTCAATGAGCAGGCTCCCACTGGGCCCTCCCCTAGGTCTAGGAAACAGCTCCTCCTGGTCCACCCGCATGTGTCATGCACATGAAGACTCACTGGAGGGAAGCACTTAAGCTGAATCATGGTCTCTCTGGCCTGAAGGGCAAAGACATGTCATCCCATTGCATGGGGGAATCAGCTACTGAACTCTCAACAGCCAGGCCCCTAATAAAATGGACAACTTTTCTGCCTCCATTTTCCAGCCCACATACAGACCCTTATTTCTTGCAGCAAGGGTCATAAATGTCTTATCTCTCCTCTCAGCCAATTTGAACTTATGTTGCCTTCGATGTGAAGGTGCAACTGCGTACAACCAGTAAAACTACAGAAAACGCCCCTGAATTCGCAGTTTCAACTCGGCAGCTTGGGGTAGTCTGAATGACATCAAATCAACATGGTTGGACACACTGTGAACAGTGTAAATAATCCCTTCTCGACTTTTAAATCAGTTTACAGTATAGCAGTACTGGCTTTAGATGAGTTAACATACAGACACAATAATTGGGTAAACCACTGGAGAAGGGGTCTTTCCACAACTTGTGGAAGGGGAGCTCATCCTTTACAATTTGTGAAGGTGCAGGTGCACCTGTGGTGCCTTGCCAGACTTCCTCAAATCAGATACAGCCCTTATGCAGCTGTGGATAGGGCATTTAAACTCTTTCTACCCAGCAAGGCAACACCACATGTAGACCCACAAGCCAAGGGGGAGTGCAGCAGGTCCTTCACAGATGTCTCTCACATAGGGAGAAATTTTAACAGGATAGCAGAAGAAATATGATTTGAGGAACTCCTCAACATCCATGTCCTAATATGAAAAGAAGAACCCAGTATGCATATGTATATCTGTTAGTTGGCTGGTTTAACTACCCAGTGTACCTAATAGCCTAACTCAGTGGTTTTCAAAGTGGGGACCACCAGGGGGGGCCCGGGGGGCCTAATCAATTTGGTGTGCCCATCCCTCCCACTAGTATGTTTTGGAAAAACATTTAGATTATTAAAGATTATTCTTATAACTGGCCAGTGCGTAAAGGTGATTTTTTTTTTCTCCTCAAATAGAACTGAAGATATTTCAACAATATGCAGGTATGTTAGCTTTCATTCATTAAATAACTAAATATGCCTGTATTTGCTATTATACTCTGAATAGTCGCTTTGGATAAAAGCGTCTGCTAAACGAATAAATGTAAATGTAAATGAATAATATTGACATGGGCCATTTCTCTTTCTCACAGTGGAAGTGACTCTGGATCCTGATACAGCAAATTCTAAACTTATCCTGTCTAATAACAGGAAGCAAGTGAGATGTGGCAACAAAGGACAGAATGTACCTGATAACCCAGAGAGGTTTAAGCGTTGTATCAATGTTCTGGGAAAGGAGGGATTCTCCTCAGGGAGATTTTACTATGATGTGCAGGTCAGAGGGAAAACAGCTTGGGATTTAGGAGTGGTCCAAAAGTCCATTAACAGGAAGGGGGAAATTACATACAGTCCAAAGAATGGATACTGGATTATGATGCTGAGAAATAAGTCTGAATATAAGGCTTGTGAATCTCCACTCATCCCCCTTACAATGAAACAGGCTCCTCAGAAGGTGGGGGTCTTTGTGGATTATGAGGAAGGTTTGGTCTCATTCTATGATGTTGAGGCCAAGTCTCATATTTACTCTTTCACTGGTCAGACCTTCACTGAGAAACTCTATCCATTCTTCGGCCCTTGTCTTACTAGCGGTAAAAACTCAGCACCGCTGGTCATCACATCTATTGAACATTATCTTTCCACGGAAACCGACTTTACACAATAAGAATTAAACCTATATACTCTGAAATTACACAGCTGCTTTTAAGGTTAGAAGATAAGGTTCGATATTTTTTTTCCTTTTCTCTGATCTATAAAAGTAAAAAATAAATTTCAGTCAAAAATCAGTCAATCAAAATCGTCTGTAACGACTATATCAAATCTATCGACACAATATTTTAATTGTTACAACTGTTACAATTTGATTGTTACAATGTGATCTATTTGGGTTTCTGTTGTTGGCTGTTCTCTGAAATACACTTTAATCTGTTTAAAGTTAACATGAGAGAAAGGCAAATATTGTCTATGGAGAGTAATAAACGTGGTGAAATCTTTTGTATTGAAAAAATCAAAATCTAAAAGCATAGCAAGACCCTCTTGCAAATAATTATGGAAAAGCTTTGATTCAGTCATGTAGCCTTTACATATTTAATAACCATCGTCATCTTTAAAATGTACTACTACTGCTACAAACTTACTGTAATGCTTAGATTGCTTTCTAGATTTTTTCTCAAATATTTTTGCATTGATTGCATTTGCACAACATTTTGACAAACTATATTAACGATCAATGGTACATTTATTAATTGTGAATTGTATGGTACATTTTACTAATATGTGAGTGTTGTTGCTCTTTTAGGTTTGTTAATGATTTTCAGGGCAAACAGGATTACACCCTGCTTCAGTTCTATGTTTTAGTTATCAGGGCCGAGATAGCAATTGGTTGGTCCTCATCAACTTCTGTAAACAAACAATCATGAGTAAACCGACATTTAAAACCATGTGGGAAAATCAAGTCCACGCTATAATTCAGTACCATGTAGAACCTCCTTTAGAAGCAATAACTTCAAGTAAACAATTTCTGTAGGAGTTTATCGGTGTTAATTTGCACATGTCCGGATACTTCGCAGGCAGCGAAGGTTCAAAAACACATAAACAGTCCGATATCATACACAGGCAAGATAAACAGCATAAGAAATAGTAATGTCCGCAAGGCAAAACATGACTTCGCAAGGATGGAGGGTGTGAGTGCATCTTAAGTAGTCCATAAAGATGAGAAACGTGTGTGTAATCAGGTCCCGGTGTGGTGTTATGGGAAATGGAGTCCAGTGAGTAGTCAGTACTCGGGTGATGGTGCCCTCTGGTGGTGAGTGGGAGGAACCACGGAGGCCTGATTCATGACAGTATCACTGGGTAACATCACCTTTTCTTCTAATAACACTTATTAAGTGTTATTCTGTGCAACTGTACAGGGCATTTGTTGCCTTATTTTGTGCTTCAAAATGGACCACACATTGTCAATTGGAGAGAGGTCAGGACTGAAGGAAGGCCATGCTAGCACCTGCAGTCTCTGCTTACGCAACTATGCTCTTGTAATCCAGGCAGAATTTGGTTTGGCGTTGTCCTGCTCAGGATGGCAGCATATATACACATATACTCCAAAATGTGTACATAGCTTTCTGCATCCTCACAGATATGCAAGTTACCCATGCCATTGGCACTGACACACTCCCCTTACCATGATGCTGATAACAGCTTGGATGGTCCTTTTCCTCTTTGGCCCGGAGCACACGACAGCTTGTTTTTTCTAAAAACTATTTGAAATGTAGATAAAGACTCTTCTTGAATCTCCACATCTCCTAGGGCTGACTTCCTACACTTATGTTTGTCAAAGTCAAGAGGCACTGGCTTGGCTCCACATACCGTAGGCCAAACCTCTCTCCTGTGTCCCTGCTGGATGTATGTAAACCTGGATATTTTGGCTGCCCTGTCACTCTCACAGAGGCACAGTTTAAATTCATCATTAACACAGGGTCAAACACTGCAGGTAGGATTACCCCAGGCTGCTTCAGGTCCACCAGCCGCTGATAATTCCAGTGCGCCATATTCCAGTCATTCCCTGTGCCTGGAACAGCTCAGGAGAGACACGAGTGCCTGTTACTCACTGAGCCTGGTGGAAATGAAACCCCTCCTGCTGTGAGGTGCCTCTGACAGGGATCCAAATGGGCACAGCAGCTCCATCACTCTTTACATGATTGAGCTGTAAGGTTCCCGCGTGTCTGTAGAGGATTCCTTCCTCCACCTCAGGGTCAGTCAGGCAGCCTCTAAGGATGTGTACACGCTGAATCCACCACACCTTTAGCAGTGAGGGTTTAAAAAGGAAGCTGTAGTTGGGATCCTTTGCAAGGTGGAAATGTTGAAGCACTTCTTCCACTCTCTGGACCAGCTCTCTGGGATTTGACACCTTTGTCCTCTTGTCAGTACTGTCTGATGTGCTGCTTGGCAGGATTAACAGGCTCAATACTACAGAATATGTATGCTTTTTTCAGTTTCTCCAGGTCGCTCTGATCCACTACAGAGAAGGCAGCAGAGAGGAACTGGCAGCAGGAGCTATAAAGAGGATGGTGCTCCAACACACACTCCCTGGTGAACCGCCGCATACAGTGAAATAAGTCCAACTTAACAATGATGTTCTCATTGTACTCCAGGCAAGCGGCACATAAATTCTTGAGGTTCTCTGAGGTAACTGCCACGATAGTTTCAGTGGTCGTCCCACTGCAGGTGCTCATAAGGTGCTGGGTCCATGACTCTGAAAGCGGCACAGCAGTCCCTAAGTACACAAAAGGGAAATAAAAAAAAATCAGTTAAATATATTCATTACCTTTGCTTACACTACTTGATGTGATGTGATGATGCATATCTGTCCACCCACTGGTACTTGGCCTTGGGGATTCCAGCAGCACTGTAGCGATTGGCCAGCCCACAGTACATTGACTCTAAGGACTGCTCACTTTCAGATTGCAGCTTCACCCAGGTCAGGATCATCCAGTTCTCATTCATCACAGCGTAGGATGACATTGTGCCAGATGAGAGAGTCACTCTGCGTGTGATCTGACCTGAACACCTGTCCAAAACTGCCTTGTAGGACCTGAGTGAGAGCTGCCTCCTGCCGCTGATATCCTTGAAGAAGGCACTCCACCAGATAGTGTGCAGTCACAGACACCCCATACCGCCCATCAGTGTCCTCATAACCCCCAAAGAGTGCTAGTGTGTCATCCTTCCTCAGTGACCCAGTGATGGTCCTCTGTCCATACAGCCCTGCTTCAGCATCCCTGATGTTCTGCACGCTGAGCACGTAGGCTAGGTGGGCTCTTTCGTACTTCAGGTGAAGCACCCCAGACAGCTGGTTGGCCATATCATTTGGTGATTTTCCAGAGCGCCGCAGTTCATCCAGCACTGTTTTACAGATTGCCTTCTTATGGGTGAGTAAGGCTGGCAAGATGTTCATAAAACGCTTTGGTAGCATGTCTAGCCACTGGGGTTTATCAACAAACAAGTATTTTTTGCATGCTTTACAGCACAGACGAGAGGAAAAGATATAATATTGCCTGCTGGTACCAAGAATCACTCTGGGTCTTCCCACACCAGAGGAAACAACCTGAGGATGTGGACAGCTGTAAATACAAGGCAGGATGTAATTGTTTCTGAGCCTTTCCATAATACTGTGCTCCGGTTTCCAGATGAAGAACGGATGGAGCTGGAAGTATTTTGTTGATGGCAGGCCTGTGTTGGTTTCTATAAGCTCAGGCTGAGGAGGATAACGCCACAAGGAAACCATGTTCATAAGGTGTCTCATATATATATATATATATATATATATATATATATATATATATATATATATATATATATATATATATATATATATCTGCTGAATTGTCCCTGTTGCAATAATTTTGATCAAACAATTAAACTACATTTATATGCAACCACTATGTCCGTCAGTGTCGTGTTTTTTTTTAACCATTATTTAATCAGGTTATATAAAAAGATTCATAGGATTGGCTTTGACAGGGGCATTTTGAAATAACACTTTACTGTCAATGTTTCACTTGTGTCGGCTATTATGCGTGCTTAATTTATTTTACTGCATATGGTGTGTGCAATCTTAATTGAAGTGCTCCTATTAGATCAAATGGAGTTAAAAAAGCTGAACATAAAAGAGACCAGGCTTGAGATTGAATTGCTGGAGCACTGGCTAAAGGTGTGCAAAAGATTGTAATTGCCTAGTGATGATTATTCTGTCATTTAGTGTTGAATGATAAAGCAATACAAATATATATATTTTTTCAATTACAGGAAATAAAGAAACAATGAACCCCACTTTTGTGTTCACTTTGTGCATTAGACATTTAATGAGAAATTATTTTGGCAGATCACATCTCCTACCACGCTGCCATCTCTTTGGTTCACTGAGGGTTCCTCTTGCCATCATGGTTTATGGTCAGGGAACTACACAGAAGTGTCTAGGAACCGTTTGAGCGTAAGGCATACTGTATGAATGGCACTACACACCTTTGCTCTGTATCACCCACGTTATATACAGAAAAGTCCCTGTGGCAAAAAAATCAAGGGCAATGCATAAAATGTGCTCGGTGTTAAGAGCTGATCCACGATGTGTCACGTTGGAGATGTTGGAGATGGAAAGTTTTGTTAAATAAATGAACGATTCTCGTGAAAAACGGTAACACTCCCCCACCTCTCCCGGAGGATGCTTAAATAACAACAACAACAACAACAACAACAACAACAACAACAACAACAACAATAATAATAATAATAATAATAATAATAATAATAATAATAATAATAAATAATAATTCTACTACTACTACTACTACTGCTACTACTACTACTACTAATAATAATTATAATAATTCTACTACTACTACTACTACTACTAATAATAATAATTATAATAATTCTACTACTACTACTACTACTACTACTACTACTACTAATAATTCTACTACTACTACTACTACTACTAATAATAATAATAATTATTATTATTATAATAATTCTACTACTACTACTACTACTACTACTACTACTAATAATAATAGGCTAATAATGATGATACTACTACTACTACTACTACTACTAATAATAATAATTATTATAATAATTCTACTACTACTACTACTACTACTACTACTACTAATAATAATAATTCTACTACTACTACTACTACTACTACTACTAATAATAATAATTATAATAATTCTACTACTACTACTACTACTACTACTAATAATAATAATAGGCTAATAATGATGATACTAGTACTACTACTAATAATAATAATAATTATTATAATAATTCTACTACTACTACTACTACTACTACTACTACTAATAATAATAATAATAATTATTATTATAATAATTCTACTACTACTACTACTACTACTACTACTACTAATAATAATAATAATTATTATAATAATTCTACTACTACTACTACTACTACTACTAATAATAATAATAATTATTATTATAATAATAATTCTACTACTACTACTACTAATAATAATAATAGGCTAATAATGATGATACTACTACTACTACTACTACTACTACTAATAATAATAATAATTCTACTACTACTACTACTACTACTACTAATAATAATAATAATTATTATAATAATTCTACTACTACTACTACTACTAATAATAATAATAATAATAATAATTATAATAATAATTCTACTACTACTACTACTACTAATAATAATAATAGGCTAATAATGATGATACTACTACTACTACTACTACTACTACTACTACTACTAATAATAATAATAATAATTCTACTACTACTACTACTACTACTACTACTACTAATAATAATAATTATTATAATAATTCTACTACTACTACTACTACTACTACTACTAATAATAATAATAATAGGCTAATAATGATGATACTACTACTACTACTACTACTACTAATAATAATAATAATAATTCTACTACTACTACTACTACTAATAATAATAATAATACTAATACTACTACTACTACTAATAGGCTAATAATGATGATAATAATAATAATTCTACTACTACTACTACTGCTAATAATACTAATACTACTGCTACTAATATAATAGGCTAATAATGATGATTGTACTTAAAATAAAATGATACAAAGTTCTAAATTTCTTCAGGTAAACCCCCTGCACTCGGCTGATGGTGGGAGGGACTTGATTCTGCATTTCAGACGAAACGAAAGTTAAAAGTAAGGCGGGAAACTACCAAAACATTTCTCCCAGCGTGAAGCTCCTGCAGGCTTTCTCTGAGGAATTAAAACCACAGCAGGTAAATTTTAAAGGGAGGAAGAAAAGAGTCAAGGAGAGAAAACAGAAACCGGTAATGTGATGTATTTCCCGCGTTACTGCTGAATCGGTGTTGTTAAACGTTACTGGATTTTATTGCGCAATCAGATTGGACAGGAGCATGGCAGACATGAGTGACTCCATTCAGCACAGTGATCTGACTGGAGCGTTGACACTTTTGTGCCTTGGATCATTATTTCCCTAGTCTTATGTACAGTGATATTTTATTTACTCACTCTTCTCAAATCAAATGTCAATTTGTCTTGCACTGTAGCTTAATACACTGTAAAAATGCTGTACATTATTTATCTAACACTATTTGGTTATGTTAGACGGTTTTTACTGTAAACGATTAGACAAATGCAGCCGTGTATCGGTTTACAGTAAAATACAAGAAAATGCAACACATAGTGGGATATCTAACATTTTTTTTTTTTGACAAAACATGTAAAAACAAAACTGGATAAGTTTTGTGACCTTTATTTTAGTGACTATTTTAGGCAACTACAACCCTTGTTTGAGAGTTTTAACTTTACAGTAAACGCTTTGGTTTAGTAAAGCGCTGAAATTCATCTCACTGTGCGAGGTAATTCACTGGTGGTGGTAGTTGAACCAGTGCAAGCTACAGTAGAGGAGCAAATTGTGGTGGCTCAGTGCCGACAGTATATTTTACAGTGTAAATGTATTCATATTCTGATGAAAAATATGTGAAAGGTTTCAAATGTGTGTACAGATCCTTGTCCGTGTCTCGTCTGTCAGTCATGGCTTCCTCCAGTAGTGTGCTATCTGAAGATGAGCTGCAGTGCTCCATCTGTCTGGATGTGTTCACCGATCCAGTCTCTACTCCATGTGGACACAACTTCTGTAAGGTCTGTCTTAGAAAATACTGGGACACTAGTTCACACTGCCGGTGTCCATTGTGTAAAGAGGATTTCCACAATAGACCCGAGCTTCGTGTGAATACGTTCATCTCTGGACTGGCTGCTCAGTTTAAGAAGTCAGTTCAGGTGAAATCCAGCATCGCTGCAGATCCGCTTCTCTCCATGACTGAAAAGGTTCTGTGTGACTCCTGCATTGGGGAAAAGCTGGAAGCTGTAAAGTCCTGTCTGCACTGTGGGGTTTCTCTCTGTAGCGCTCACCTGCTGTTTCATAAAACTACAGCAAAATTCAAAAGGCACAAACTGATCGACCCTGTGGAGAACCTGGAGGACTACATCTGTCAGAAACATGAGAGACCCCTGGAGCTGTTCTGTAGAGACGACCAGACGTGTGTGTGTCAGTTCTGCACGGAAGGAGAACACAAAACTCACAACATTGTTCCTATAGAGGAGGAGAGTGTCGTGAAGAAAGTAAGTGACATATTTTATTGGCATTTTTAAATAGTGAAATCCGTCAAATTCTAAGATGTGTGCGATAATTTCTTTATTTGTAACAGTGTCAGCTGGGGGAGACGCAGGCAGCATTTCAGCAGATGATCCAGAAGCGACTAAAGAAGATAAAAGAAGTCAAAGAATCTGAAAAACTCAATAAGGTAAGTCTTGACTGACTTAAAAAAAAAAAAAAAAAGATGGAAGGTAACTGTGTTTCTATGTAGATGACTTCAAAACTAATGGAGTTTTCAGGTTGGCTTGTTTCCTTGTGTAGGACCATTCAGGGCAGGTTGCATTTGAAAGTAGTGGAAGCAATGTAAGATATTTGTCCTGAGGGTTTGTAACCCATACTGATGGTGTCCCTCGCCAGGCAACACAAATGAATAGTGCAAACACTACGATTTATTGAGGCTGTGCATCACTCATTAATACTCGTTCCTACTAATGATGAGAATCACTCGAATTCACTCCAGAGAACATGGTGTGTGTTGAAAAATGTCTGTAAAATGTGGGGAAGATAGACAGTGGCCTCCCCTTGGTGCCTTCTAGAAGGTTAGTGTTAAATTACATTTACTAGAAGAAGGCACGTCTTGACCTGCAGTTGGCAGTCACTTCTACAAATCGCTTGTGATCCCTCATTGGACATGGAGCTGGCCTAGGCACATAGCCATCTGCAAGAGCAGGTAGACTGATCATTTTTTTAAATACTGCTGTGTTAATATATTTGGTAAGAATGTTGGTTTCATCCACGGCATGAAATGTTTGAATTCCACACCCCAAAGCAGACACTGAAATTCGCCGACTAGCAATTGGCATTAAAATAAAAAGTCTTCAGTGAAAGCCACTTTATATCTACAGCTTCTGTGCAAGTCGAAGCTTGCACAAGTTGCTTGGCCTTGGTTTCGTCTCAGACAAAAGTTGGCAAACATCTAATACTTCTTGTGTATCATAGACTTGTTCAGGCACCAACGGCAGCTAATGCAGCCTTTTTTTTACTAGGCTCAGACGGTGGCATTTACGCCGGCAAAACTCGTCTCTTAAGCTGCCTGAACAGACCCAGTGATTTACCACACCCTGTTGGCACTGCTTGGTGTGTTTGAAGTGCTGTCTGTAACATCTCTGTACCCATTGCAGCTCTTGACGTGTACATTATTTCCTTAATGTGTGACATTGTACTGGTGATACAACTTTCACTCACCTCCTACAGTGTATCATATGCTTTAAAAAACAGCATCTCATCTCTTGTATGTTCGGGTTGTACGTTGCCAGGTCCACTAATCTGACTTTCAGTACAGTGAAGAAACCGTTCTTCTTCCCAAGGGAGAGTTGACAGATTTCTGCTTGCTTTGGTTCATGTCTCTGCCATGCAGCAAGGACCTTTTTCTTCCCAACAGTCTCTGCAGCTATAACTGATTTTTTGCTTCACTTCTCACCGTGGCCATGCAGAATAGAGAGTGGGACTGTCTGACTGCCTGTCACTAACAGCATTATTTTTCAGTTAGGGAAAGGCTCTGCCTAAGATGTTCAAGTCTCAAACAGTTTGTTCATTGATCAAATCCATCTTTCAACTACGTCAGGACATAACAAACACCTCACCTCATTTCTGCCCTGAAATGCAGGTTAGGAAGTGGACAAATTTTCAACAATTCGCATAAACAATAAGTGATTTTAAGAATAAGTTACTCCACGTAGCAACTTAATAACAAGACGCCACATGTCTTGTAAAGCAAAACAGTCAATCGTGTTTACGTCAGTAGGATGTCAGATATTAGATTACCAACACCTATGCTGATACCTTTTATAGTCTGCACAAGGAAGAGAGGATCAAAAGGAAGTAGATGTTACTCTTTACTCTGCTTGCACCACTAAGTAGGATTCCTAATTACGATTAAATAACAAAAAATACTTTGATGTGTCTCCTGTTAGATGAATACAGAGAAGGAGAAAGCAGAAAGCATGGCTGTGTTCAGTGCTCTGATGCGCTGCATTGAGAAAAGCCAGGCTGAGATGCTTAAGGTGATAGACGAGGAGCAGAAAGCAGCAGAGATGCAGGCTGAAGAGTTCATTAAACATCTGCAGTATGAAATCACTGAGCTAAAGAGGAGAAACACTGAGCTGGAGCAGATCTCACGCACCGAGGATCACCTCCACCTCCTACAGGTCAGAGTCCCTCTGTTTCTCAATAGCAATGCAGCACATGACAGGACAGCAGTCCCCATGCTGAGGGATTTCTCCTCTCTCCTGCTGTACTGTAGATTTACCCGACACTGTGCAGCCCTCCACGCACAAAGTACTGGGCTGACGTCACAATTAACTCTTATCTGTGTCTGGAGACTCTGAGGACTCAGCTTCAGGAGTCTCTCAATGAAGAAATGGAGAAGTTCCCTGAGATTAGTAAGTACCGATAACTAGTTGATTAATAAGAATTTGTGGTGAGGTGTTTTTGCAGAGTAGAGAACAATCTATCATTCCATATGATATATATGATCTGATTCATCCAAAATGTTTCTATGAGTGATTTAAGACTGACCCGTTCATTCAGAGGGCGAAATAGGGTAAATTTTTTATTTTAATTTAAGTCTTACTGTCCCAAAAGGTAAGCGCTGAAGAGCAATGACTACTCACTTAAATGACAAGACCGACATGTACCAAAATAGATAGTGCTTAAAAAATGTTTAATTTCACAATATAAACTGATATAACCAGCTATATTATACCGTAGACTTGTTGGAACACGATGTTTAAAGGCAAACGTATTTCGTTTGTGAAGTCCCAAATACTTACGAGTTCCGACAGGCTGTAAACAAGTCCCGAGGAGACACGTCTGTTCAGTTTTTGAGTGCTCCACGGCAAAGAAAGACAAAGAAAACTCCAATTTCATATGAGAGTTTATTACTTTACTACTATTCTTACATTGCTGAGATTGAAATGACAGTGTTCGTTATTATTTCCCCCCAAACAGAACTAAAGAGCATTCAACGCTATGCAGGTGAGTCGGCTTTTACCGATGACGTAAATAAATATCTACACTATCTCTATTACATAACATTAAATTTTCTCTTTTAGTGGCGGTGACTCTGGATCCTAATACAGCGAATTTTTACCTCGTGTTGTCTGACGATGGGAAACAAGTTAGATGTGGACAAAACCGACACAGACTACGTGATAATGCAGAGAGGTTTAATTACTGCGCCTGTGTGCTGGGAAAGGAGAGATTCCCCTCAGGCAAATTTTACTATGAGGTAGAGGTCAGAGGGAAGACGGAGTGGGATTTAGGTGTGGCCAGGAAGTCTGTTAACAGGAAAGGAACAATTACACTCACACCTGAGAACGGTTTCTGGAGTGTACTGCTGAGAAATGGGACAGAATATAAGGCTGGTGAACGTCCCCTTGTTCCTCTCTCCTTGAAGCAGGCTCCCCAGAAGGTAGGGGTGTTTGTTGATTATGAGGAGGGTCTGGTCTCGTTCTACGATGTTGACGCCAAGTCTCACATCTACTCTTTCACGGATCAATGTTTTTTTGAGGATCTCTATCCATACTTCAGCCCTGGCCACAGTTATGTAGGTGAAAACTCAGCACCATTGGTCATTATGCCTGCTAAACATTTTAAGCGATAGTTTCTTAAATAAAGCCAGGGGCCCAGCATTGTCCTAAGCTGCACTAAAAGTTCCTATCAAAAAGTTACTTCTTAAAACCTAATCATGAAACGATTTTACACGAGAATTATTATTCATGTTTTATGACTTTTTAATAGTGATGACTGATATGGTGGTGGTTTGCTCTAAAATTACATTGTCTTTTCACAATAAAAAATTATTAGCAAACAGTGTACTTTCACGCATGTCATGCTAATGTATGGTAATTATTTGTTCAGCTAATTGTTAATCTCGACAAGAGTTTACATTGTAAAGTATACAGCGGATAGTATGTAATTGAACTTACGTTAAACTAGAGCATTGAATCACATAGCCCTCCTAATTAGCTTAGTGTTACCTAGAACAGAGTTGTCTAACTGTCTTTCTCATACACACACACACACACTGGCTGAGTTTTTTCTAGCAGTTCACCAGCTGCAAATGATGTGCTATAAATGTACTAGGATAAAAATGCCCCACAAACACACAAATAAAGACTTGTTCTACCAAATGTAAGTCCAAAGTAAGTATAAGATCCAAGTATATCACACTGACCCACACTTCGAGCATGGCCCTAACTAGCTATGAAGACAGAGAGTTGATGGAATACTATCATGTAATCAGATATCAACAGGTAACATACTGTTTTCTAAACCAAAACACTGTATTTAACGGAATAAAAAATAAAAGTGCCAGAGCACTATATGGAGGAATGGAAGGATAATGGAGATTAAAAATGAGTAATTGATGTAGTACACATTCAGCACTGTGATATATTAACTATAACACATTCCTGGTTAGGATCCTGACTTCATGTATTACAAATGGTTGGCAAAAACGCGCTGTGATGCCACTTAAAATGCCATGAAAATGTTCAATGATGAACTGAAGCTTTAGGGGAGAACATAACCCAGTGTGTGGCACATTTGAAACCCTGGTACAAATGAATTGTGGAGAATTCTTTTGTACATACAAAACGGATCTTTTTCACAGTTTGATGAACATTTCTAAAAAAAAGTGACTAAATAAACCCATTTAGATGGGGTTCAGAATTTGATGGCGTAGTAGCTATCATGTCAAATAAATTGATTAACTCCTTCTGGATCAACAAGAACTCCTGAGCTCGACAAACAGTTACAGATCATGAATAAACAATGGATGGTAGAAAGTCAGGGTTAAATGCCCTAACTGCAGGTCTACCTATATAATTATATTATGTAACTATGAATGCAAAGTTTATAAAGGAGATTTGTTTTTGTAGAATATGTGGGGAGGATGATAAAGTGAGGCTGTTGAGGATTGTGTGAAAGTCTTCCCTCTGGTGGCACAAATCTGTAATTGTGATTTAAAATAAATAAAGAAAGAAAGAAAAACACTGGGAGTGGCTTCATGATGTCACTTAGGTGAAATGAAAGGTAAAGGTTTAAAGTTGTTTCATAGTGAGAGTCCAGATCATTTCAGCTGAACACCCTCAAACAACTCAAACCACTACAGGTACATTTTATTTTTAATAATAAAGTTCATATGATATTATAGTGTTATTGATGGGACATGTTTAGCATAATTAAAAAAAAAAAATCTGTCTATGTTAATTGTATTACACACTTCAAAACGTTATTAAACATATAAGTAATATATATTATATACGTAATATAAGTTTTAAATTCCAGTGGGATGTTCTAACAACCTTGAAATGATTTCAAGTTTAGTCAAGCTTATTAAGTTATATAGGGATACGATTACCATAAATCTAATTATTGTTTTTAATTAACATATTTTTGTTTAGTTACTGAGTATAATCAAGACCAATTTCAAATCCCCCCCCTCCCCCCACTCTCACTCTCACTTTGATCAGATTTCTCTGTTAGTCTGGATGTGTTTACTGAAATAATTACTCTACTCTAAATTAGTGTGGACACAACTTCTGCGTTATCTGCCTTAAGGAATGCTGTTCACACCACCACTGACATTTTGCAACCAATTTGTATAGAGGAATTCCCCAAAAGTTGAAATCAGAGTACTTTCATTTCTGCCTTGGCTACACTCATCTAATAAGTCAGTTCAGGTGAAATCCGGCAGTTCCACAGAGCAAGTGAGGGAAAGTTTTGGGGGTTGAAAGTCCTGTCTGGTATGTGTGGTTTCACTCTGTATTACTCATCTGATTCCTTATAAAACTGAAGTTGATGTTAAAAACACAAACTGATTTATTCTGTGATTCAGAGCACTACTCTGTCAGAAACATGGGAGCTCCCTGGAGCTGTTCTGTAGAGACAAATGAACCTGGATTTGTCAGTCCTGCACACAGACCGACAATTCCTACAAAGCAAGAACGTCAAGTTAAAAAGGTGACATACATGTAAGACATAGAAAAAATGTCCAGAGTTTATAAATCAGAGGTTTTTAAAAAAAAAAAATTTAATGGCTGATATATTTATCATAGACTCACCTCGAGAAGATACCAGAAGAGGTTAAGGTTATCCAGAACACGCAGAAGGACACAGGAAAAGTACGTAACATCCCCAAACTCAAAAAAGTGAGTCTTCACCAAATCCCAACAATAACACACGTCTTTAATGGTACATAAAAGATATATGTTTTTTATTTAAAAGGATTGGACCAATAAACATACTGTGGAGATGCTGAGGAGAGCTCTGTCTCAGCTTCTGGAATCTCTCAACAAGGAAATGGACAAGTATGCTGACTCTGGTAAGTCACTCAGTGGTCAATAAGGATTTGTGCTGAGGCCATTTACTTGTCATGGTTAGTTTCACATAAACATGTCCAGTAGAACATTACATACAATGCTCTACATTGTTTTCTAATTACAGTGCTCCATTAATGGCAGGGACTTTATCATGTGCCCTGACCGTCCTTTGATGTAAGAGTTAGAATCTGTATCGCCAAAAGGCATATGTATAAACGTTATGAGGATTCTGCAGTAATTACATCCTATTTATGAATATTTTGATCACCGTTTGTCATATGAGCTGCAAACCATTTAGACAGCATCTCTCAAACATCACAGACTGGTAAATTGTTGGCAACAATGTGCAATTCTGGAAAATATCATACAGTTGGAAATGGAAATATACAATTAGAGAAGCCTAGTGTCTGTTTTTTTTTTTTTTTTTTTGATATGTAGGTCTGTTTCAATTCGAAACCGCACATAAATAGTTACATTACGGCACATTGTTGCCATATGGCAACAATGACATTTTACAGTTTAACAGAATGCTCAAATAAATGTTAGCTTATCTAAAAATAAATAAATAAATAAATTCTTTAAGTATATATTGAAAAATTTGTCAAATATTGAGAGTCCTCTGATGATGATCTTCACCAGGCCATGTGATTGCAGAAAAGGAAGTGCACACAGCACTTCCTAGTCATATGACATGCCATTTTTATTTATTATGTCAAGGTTAAAAGCCCCCTTTTCAAGTTATATAGGAAAATAGTCGTTTTTGTATTATTGCCTATCGAAAAATTGGAGATAAATGAATTGTTGCCATATGGCAACACCATGCAATAAAGGGTTAAACCGTAGTTAGTAAGAGTTAGTAAGAAGAGTTCTATGAAATGAAATTCTAGTTGGGATACTAAAATGTCAAAAGCACTATAAACAATACAGTGAGGGAAAAAAGTATTTGATCCCCTGCTGATTTTGTATTTTTGCCCACTGACAAAGAAATGATCAGTCTATAATTTTAATGGTAGATTTATTTGTACAGTGAGAGACAGAATAACAACAAGAAAATCCAGAAAAACGCATGTCAAAAATGTTATAAATTGATTTGCATTTTAATGAGGGAAAAAAGTATTTGACCCCTCTGCAAAACATGACTTAGTACTTGGTGGCAAAACCCTTGTTGGCAATCACAGAGGTCAGACGTTTCTTGTAGTTGGCCACCAGGTTTGCACACATCTCAGGAGGGATTTTGTCCCACTCCTCTTTGCAGATCTTCTCCAAGTCATTAAGGTTTCGAGGCTGACTTTTGGCAACTCGAACCTTCAGCTCTCTCCACAGATTTTCTATGGGATTAAGGTCTGGAGACTGGCTAGGCCACTCCAGGACCTTAATGTGCTTCTTCTCGAGCCACTCCTTTGTTGCCTTGGCCGTGTGTTTTGGGTCATTGTCATGCTGGAATACCCATCCACGACCCATTTTCAATGCCCTGGCTGAGGGAAGGAGGTTCTCACCCAAGATTTGACGGTACATGGCCCCGTCCATCGTCCCTTTGATGCGGTGAAGTTGTCCTGTCCCCTTAGCAGAAAAACACACCAAACGCATAATGTTTCCACCTCCTTGTTTGACGGTGGGGATGGTGTTCTTGGGGTCATAGGCAGCATTCCTCCTCCTCCAAACACGGCGAGTTGAGTTGATGCCAAAGAGCTCCATTTTGGTCTCATCTGACCACAACACTTTCACCCAGTTGTCCTCTGGATCATTCAGATGTTCATTGGCAAACTTCAGACGGGCATGTATATGTGCTTTCTTGAGCAGCGGACCTTGCGCGCGCTGCAGGATTTCAGTCCTTCACGGCGTAGTGTGTTACCAATTGTTTTCTTGGTGACTATGGTCCCAGCTGCCTTGAGATCATTGACAAGATCCTCCCGTGTAGTTCTGGGCTGATTCCTCACTGTTCTCATGATCACTGCAACTCCACGAGGTGAGATCTTGCATGGAGCCCCAGGCCGAGGGAGATTGACAGTTCTTTTGTGTTTCTTCCATTTGCGAATAATCGCACCAACTGTTGTCACCTTCTCACCAAGCTGTTTGGCAATGGTCTTGTAGCCCATTCCAGACTTGTGTAGGTCTACAATCTTGTCCCTGACATCATTGGAGAGCTGTTTGGTCTTGGCCATGGTGGAGAGTTTGGAATCTGATTGATTGATTGCTTCTGTGGACAGGTGTCTTTTATACAGGTAACAAACTGAGATTAGGAGCACTCCCTTTAAGAGTGTGCTCCTAATCTCAGCTCGTTACCTGTATAAAAGACACCTGGGAGCCAGAAATCTTTCTGATTGAGAGGGGGTCAAATACTTTTTTCCCTCATTAAAATGCAAATCAATTTATAACATTTTTGACATGCATTTTTCTGGATTTTTTTGTTGTTATTCTGTCTCTCACTGTTCAAATAAATCTACCATTAAAATTATAGACTGATCATTTCTTTGTCAGTGGGCAAACGTACAAAATCAGCAGGGGATCAAATGCTTGTTCCCCTCACTGTATAGTGTGAAATATAGTTTTCTGCAACCATTTGTGTTTCATTTTTTGATTTTTCTGTTAGGTGTGATGTGTTTCGCTGCTGGATTTAGTTGAGATGTAATGTTAGTGCATTCTGTTACAAGTCTTTTGTTGTGTTTATGGAGGCTGTGTGTGTGTGTGTGTGTGTGTGTTTGTGCTACAGTAAACAACTGACACTTGTGATGATAGTACAATGTGTGATGATAGTACAACTGAGGTGAATTATTCCACAAGTTGGCTTCTCAAGTAGGCTTGAGCGATAGACCTTCAATTTGTTGTCTTTCTGCAATCATTTAATGATAATGAGTCTTTATTAATCACGTATACATTACAAAACAGTGAAATTATTTTCTTCGCATACCCCAGCATGTTAGGGTCAGAGCACAGGGTCAGCCATGATACAGCACCCCCTGGAGCAGAGAGCGTTAAGGGCCTTGTTCAAGAGCACAACAGTGGCAGTGCTGGGGCTTGAACCCCCGACCTTATGATCAGTAACCCAGACCCTTAACCGTCACAACACCACTGTCCCCTCCATTTATGTTATTTTTTTCTTTTTTGAGTCACTGCTGAGTTTTTCGTTTCAAACCGTTGCCCACCCTGTTTCACCCAGGCCCATCCTCGCTTCCATTTCTATCCTCACCATGGTTAGAGTACTAGTTTATTTGTGATTTGACTTTCAAATAATAAATTGTTATCACACTTTTCCAAACAGATCTGAAGAGAAATCAACAACATGCAGGTGTGTGGGCTCTCATTCATCACATGACTAAATATATATATTTCTTAATTATCACCCACTATATAAAGTTATAACGTGGTTGTAAATTGTGTCTCTGTCTCTCAGTGGATGTGACTCTGGATCCGGATACAGCTCATCCTGAACTCATCCTGTCTCATGATGGAAAGCAAGTGAGACATGGAGACTTGCAACAGGATCTCCCTGATAACCCAGAGAGGTTTAATCTTTGTGTCTGTGTGTTGGGAAAGGAGGGATTCTCCTCAGGGAGATTTTACTATGAGGTGCAGGTCAGAGAGAAGACTAAATGGGATTTAGGAGTGGCCCGAGAGTCTGTTAAGAGACAAGAAAAAATAATAACCAGCCCTACGAATGGATACTGGACAATGTGGCTGAGACACAAGACTGAATACGAGGCTTGTGACTCTCCTCCTGTTCCCCTCTCCTTGAAACAGGCTCCTCAGAAGGTGGGGGTGTTTGTGGATTATGAAGAGGGTCTGATCTCCTTCTATGATGTTGATGCAAAGTCTCTTATCTACTCTTTCACTGGTCAGACGTTCACTGAGAAACTCTATCCATTCTTCAGTCCTTCACGCAATTACAGTGGTAAAAACTCAGCACCGCTGATCATCATGCCTGTTATACAATCTACATGAGATCTCTTTCCCCCAACATTGCACCAAGCAATACATTCTTGCATTAAGGAACTGTTACTGAGATTCAGGACATGCTATTTAATTCTATGTATTTATTTCATCAAATTGTGATGCAAACATAAAAAAATATTTTGCTGTCAGTTTAAAGCTTATCTGTAGTGTCTTCTCTTTCATACAGCGTAGCCAATAATGAGCTAATGTAATGTTTCACATTTTCACTTAGGAGTGTACTCACTTTTGTTGCCAGCAGTTTAGACATTAAATGCTGTGTGTTGAGTTATTTTGAGGGGACAGCAAATTTACACTGTTACACAAGCTGCACACTCACTACTTTACATTGTAGCAAAGTGTCATTTCTTCAGTGTCATCACATGAAAAGATATCATCAAATATTTACACAAATGTGAGGGGTGTACTCACTTTTGTGAGATACTGTATGTATGTATATATAGCATTCTAGACCCTGTTATGCTATGCTTATTTTCCTGCTGTAGACATCAGACCCAGGTGAGTGTGAGAGAGAAGGTTATTTTTCCTGTTATCAGACGGTCCCTGAGCAGCAACCTGACAGAGAGGCAGAAACGTGTCCAGGACGTGCACAACATGCGGCTCAGAAGAGCGATCTTCTCCTAGCTATATGCAACAGTAAATATAATGAAGTGCAAATCTGCTTTTTTTTGGAAATGAATTATGTGATCTCTTGCAGAAGTTTTCTTATTTGACCTGTGCATCTACTCAGATTGTGGATAATGACTGTGTGTGTACCTTCAATGCTATCATCTGTTTTGGAATACAAGATGATTGCTCTAGATATCTTGTTTTGTTTTCTTTTCTTTTTTCGCTTTGCCCTGTATATTATAGTAAGTTACTCTTGATGGCTGCTAAATCCAATTAATCATAGCTTTAAACCCCTAAACACAGTAGAAAGTCACATGGACACAAATTCGGAAAACATCAAATAAATAATAGGCTAAATGTTAGCCTACACAGCTCTTGCTTGTGAAGTGGTATCGAGGCAATATCAAAGTAAATAAGGCCAGCATGATATCTAAGGACTAAAACATACTAGGCTGTGTTATTTCCATAGGAAATCTTCATGGTGTGATTTGGTTACAACCCCTAAGCAGATTCTTTTCTTATAACAGCACATCCCAAAGTGTTTTATACTCTTATAACACAGTCATTTGACAACAATATTTTTTCAAATGAAGTAAACAATAACTCGGCATGCTTTTTAAAAATCAGTTTATAGTTCTGCTTAATGTTGTGGCAGTTAAGTCCTGTTATCACGAGGCATTAGAAAACTAATGAACACCTCCTGACCAGTCAGATTTAAGAATTCAACAACATTATAATATAAATAGAATGACTAAATTATTATTATTACAAGCATAAAAGCATTGATTATGGAACACAAACAGGATAAGCTCTTTTTTTTTTAGAATGTACATGGTATGACCAAAAGTATGTGGACACCTGAGTTTTGAACATCCCATTCTAAAAACGTAGGCATTAATATAGATGTGGTCTCCCCTTCACTCCTATAACTCCACTCTTCTGGAAATACTTTTCACTAGATTTTGGACTGGGGCTGTGGGGATTTGCCCATTCAGCCACAAGAATGCAAGAGGTTAGGCACTGGTGTTGGATGAGAGGGCCCTGAGAGGGCCCCTTAGTTCCAGTGAAGGGAAATTGTAATGCTACTTCATACAAAGACATTTTAGACAGTTGTGTGCTTCCAACTTTGCGGCTACAGTTTGGGGAAGGCCATATGGGTGTGATGGTCAGGCGTCCACATACTTTTGAACATATAGTGTATTGATGTGTAAACAGATTTTTTTCTAACTTTTACTAACAATATCCTTTTGATTAAGTGCCATTTGTTCTGTCTGCACTACTGTAACATAAAATGGATATAAAAGAAAAGAACTGTACTGTGATTGGTACATTGGTACATCATTTTGAAAGCTGTTTGGTGTGCACTTAGGATTCATGCAGTACACAGTACTACTGTAACTAAAAGCTTCTTCTCATCCTCAGCATTATGTTTTTCCACTGCAGTGGAATTTCATTCATTCTTTGCAAAGTATAAGCTCAGCTTAACATGTGTTCTGACATTACCAAGCCGTGTTTTCACTTTGTGTGTCATTCCTCGTTTGATCCTGTTTCTGTCCAAAGTTCCCGTGTTTATGGTCTGACCTAGTTTGTCCTGTTTGCTGACTGTCTGTCTTTTGCCGGTTTCTTGACCACAAGGTTGCTCAGTGATTTTGGATGATTTGCTTTGTTTTCATTAAATCGGTCTAATACAAGGATTTACACACATGCAGCCTAATTCAAGACAGATCTGATTTCCAGCATCAGGACAGATTACTGAAAGTGAGTCTATCCTGTGCCACTTCAACACCTTTGAGTGATACTAGGGAAGAAAACTTGCCACTTGGGCACATTACAGTTACCCAACCAGAACGAACAGGAGTTAAAATTTACTTTAAATATGCTCCACATTGATGGAAAGGCAGTACCTTTGCAAATACTCAAAAGCCGATCAAGCACACCATTGATTAATCCAAAACTAAATGAAAAAACAGTGGAAATTTGATTTGGAATACAAAAATATAAAAAGACATAAAAAAGAGGAAAAATGGAAAATATAAGCAATATCAAGCCCTAATCCCTTAATTAAAGCAGTAGTCAATGTGTTCAAGGAGCTTTCTGTGCTGGCTGACAGGGTATGAGGCGCTGCAGATGGGACAGTCCAGAAAGCGCTCATCCAATGTGTTGGAGCTCTTTAATGGAGATGTGGGGTTCAGGATACGGTCCTGATTGGTCGTCTTATCCAAATCCAGCCTGGTGCATGAGCTTGGCTCAGAGAACCGAGTTTCTCGCTGCAGTTTCTGTATATTGTTATTAAAATAAATCAATCAATAAATAAAGTTCACTGATTTGGATTGACTGAATTACTTTCTGATTTACTTATAAAATCAACTTTACCTTTTTTTTAAAAGTGATACTTTGGTGAACGTGGATTTCTGCCGACTCCAAGCGTGTGATTTGGTCTCTAGCCTTGCGAAGCTCCTTCAGCACTTTGTGGAGCAGGTGCTGTAGACTTTGTCGGTCCTGTTTCTCGTTCTCAAAGTCTCTAGCAGACGATTGGACCTGCCAGATAAAGTTGGAAATGCTTTAGAGAATCGTTCCATCATCTATCTGGTAGTATAAAGGTTCACTGAAGCAAAATCTTGTACCTGTTGCTCTAAAACGGCCATTCTTTTCTGATCTTCATGCCGTAAAGCTAAAGTTTGTCGCCAACTTCTACGCTCCACTTGCAGCTCCTCCTGGACTCGCACCACCTCACGGCTCTTCTCTTCATACTTGGCTTTCAGCGCCACCAACTCGACCTGTAGGCGACTCGCCCTTTTGCCTTCCTCCTCCATCTCCCTCGGGCTCTCCTGCAGCTGCTTCTCCTGCTGCATGGAGGCAGGTGACTGACCTGGATCACGGTAGTCAGAAAGACAGACCTCTGAATATTACCTTTCATCAAGTTAAGAGAATCTTGAAGCACCCATTAACCTTAGATAACCTTAGATAACAGATGAAATTTGCCATTATAGTAGAAAAAGAGCAGATGTGAAGTGGACCTTTAAAAACATTTGTTGCAGAGTTTCTCGTAGCATGTAAAAGAAGTGGATTCACTCAAGTGACATCACTTCCTACTGGTTTTCGGTGAGGCCCTACCTTCTGATTTGGTCTCTTCGTGCTGTTGTTCTAGTGTTCGCTGGGCTTGGTTTAACTGCTGCTCGAGCTCTATACGTCTGGCCAGATTCCACTGCATACAGGACTCTCTCTCATGGTCATAAACTTTCCATTTCTGATTTTTTTCCTGAGCCTAGCACAGGGGGAAATAAAACACATGTCATCAGGTAATGAGTTCAACTATGCTGAGCAGCAACGGAGAAGAAAATCTGAGTGTCATGCTGTCTGTCGACTCACATCTCGCAGTTGCTCCTTGAGAATGGTGATCTCATCTGAAGGAACCTATTAAATACATCAAGAATGTGATTCTTCACCTAGAACTACAACCACATATTAAAACATTTTCATACCATGGTGTTGTTGAATACTCAAATCTGATGTACAATCTTAATGCACTTGCAACTTTATAATCGTCTTATCCACCATGAAAAGCCACCCTCTCCATAAAATCTCACTCATTCAGAATTATTCAATACAAATTAGATCTATCTAGACAGCAGGCTAGCCTCCAGAGGAAAACCGTATTAGCAGAACGATCAGTTATTTGCAGCTGTTCAGTTTCTTAACGTTTTACCACTATGAAGAAAAACTATTCACTTTTCATATTATTGCTGATTTTTATTTATTCATTTGGAGAGAAAAAAAATATTCAAAGTGACTCCTCCAAGCATGGAACACAATAGTTAAGTGATTCAGAGCTTTGAAACTTGAAGTCAAAACCTTGTGCTTCAAAACAGTTGTGTTCCTCGACCTGTAAGGGGTGCATCGTTCATAGTCTGAATTCTACAGACAAAAAGAGACTCACCTCCAGCAGCTTGGCTTCATCTGACTCAGGACATGCAGGATAAAGCCTTCCATTTTGTTTCGACATGTCCTCCAAAGTCATCCTCAGCTGGGCATTTTCCTTCTTTAATTTCTCAAGTTCAGCTTCTATAGCCTTTGAGCCACTGCTTTTAAATCCTAGTTTCTTTGAAAACGTTTTCATGGCTCCTTTCAATCCCATGATTGTTCCCTGGAAAACAACAAGTGTATACCAAGCATTTATTTATTTATTTATGAGTTAGTTAGACAGATAGATTTAATGATCCTGGAGGGAAATTCACCTATTACAGCAGCAGACAGATAGAAGTATACTAAATGTAATTAAACATGATATTAATTATCAGTATTAATTAGTATAAGTATTTTTATTTTATGCACCTAGATTAAATGTTGTTTATATGGTGTTATTATAAGACCTTATGAGTTAAAAGGTAGCTTAATTTTTTTTATTACAGAATTTTCTACCAGAAACACATTTAGGGTATTGATTAGGTAAGGAATAAAACAAGATAAAGTGCATTATTTTTTAATTACAGCACACCGGAAGTGTTTAATTCCCCTCATACCACAGTAACTTGCTAAAAGGGACCATTTTAATGAGTTAATGACACACACAGCGTTGATACCGTTCCAATGGAGGCACCGAGGTTGCAATTCTTCCGGACCTGAAGGGGGCAGCAAATACGCGCAAGTGTTTTAGTCCGTCCACAAGTGGTGACGAAGAAGAAGACGAACAATAACAACAAGCACACGGGAAAAACTACAGAAGTTTATCTCCACCGCGCGAAGTGTGTCATGTTCTGCGTTTCATATCTATAGTAGTGGTTTAGTACAAGGGCTTCAGAGCGCTCTCATTATTCTCTCCTGCTTTATTCTCTCCTGCATTAACCATCTTTCTGTAATAAACCGTTTTACCTTCAGAGGACGAGTCTGCGAGTGTTGTAAAATGTCCACTACAATTTGGCGTATCCTGGCTGGACTGCACGAGTCTTTCAGATTTTCTGGAGAAGTCTGTGTTGATGTGAAGGAGGTTTGTTCTTTGTCGTGGAGACTGCAAGACTGATGTGGCCTCACCACTGACCGGTAGACGTCATCAAGAATTTAGAATTTCATGATGTCATGCAGTCATGATGTCATGCAGTCATAGTGTACTGCTCTCATAGTGTACTGCTCTCATAGTGTACTGTTCTCATAGTGTACTGCTCTCATAGTGTACTGCAGTCATAGTGTACTGCTCTCATAGTGTACTGCAGTCATAGTGTACTGTTCTCATAGTGTACTGCAGACATAGTGTACTGTTCTCATAGTGTACTGCAGTCATAGTGTACTGTTCCCACAGTGTACTGCAGACATAGTGTACTGTTCTCATAGTGTACTGCAGTCATAGTGTACTGTTCTCACAGTGTACTGCAGTCATAGTGTACTGTTCTCATAGTGTACTGCAGACATAGTGTACTGTTCTCATAGTGTACTGCAGTCATAGTGTACTGCCCTCATAGTGTACTGCAGACATAGTGTACTGCTCTCATAGTGTACTGCAGTCATAGTGTACTGCCCTCTTAGTGTACTGCAGACATAGTGTACTGCTCTCATAGTGTACTGCTCTCATAGTGTACTGCTCTCATAGTGTACTGCAGTCATAGTGTACTGCAATCATAGTGTACTGCTCTCATAGTGTACTGCAGACATAGTGTACTGCTCTCATAGTGTACTGCAGACATAGTGTACTGCTCTCATAGTGTACTGCAGACATAGTGTACTGCTCTCATAGTGTACTGCTCTCATAGTGTACTGCAGACATAGTGTACTGCTCTCATAGTGTACTGCAGTCATAGTGTACTGCAATCATAGTGTACTGCTCTCATAGTGTACTGCAGACATAGTGTTCTGCTCTCATAGTGTACTGCTGTCATAGTGTACTGCTCTCATAGTGTACTGCTCTCAGTGTATTGCTGTCTCTGTGGCAGGGAGTCAGTGATATAAGAAATTTATTTATAAAGAGATTTTAAAAAAATGATTTTTACAAATGGTGCTCAACAACAGAAGCTAATTTGTGTTCAATTGAAATAAAGCTCATAGATGATCAATTTTATGTTGAATTCACAGACTGAGCTACTTTTGGGGCCATGTTCAACATGTGAGATAAATATATAAGTTTGGATATTCCCTCAGTTTTAGTCGAGGATTCTGCCCAAAATAGATAAGTCTCTAGAAAAGCAATGATTTAAGGATTTTTTCATCCCTTCAATTTTAGATTTGAAGTTTGAGTGTTCTCTATTAGCACAGTTCTTGGTAATCATAACCCCTGGGTACTTAACCTCCTCTTTTACTGGAATACCCTCTATTTCATCTTCTAGAGAAAGTCCTGCCAAGAATTTCAATACCTATATTATCCTCAGTTTAGATTTTTTATGATGAAAGACATTAATTGAACTGCTAGGTTAAACAGTAATGGTGAAATTGGGCATCCTTGGTGGATTCCTCATTTAATCTGAATTCTGGGTTAGACCCAGGTTCAGGGAAACACTACTGAAAACATCATTATAGAACATGGATATTACACTACGAAACATGGGACCAGAGCCAAAGATTTCTAAAGACTTCAACAGAAAAGGGTGCTCGAGGGTATCAAATGCCTTGAAAAAAATCATTTAAAGATAACGGAGAAAAAGACAGATTTAAAAGCAAGAACTACAACCTTACTGAAGTCGTTCCTCCCACACAGGCATATCAACACATTTACAAAGACCCATGTTACCTTATGAACTCGCCCCTGTGACCAACGCTATAGAAACATTCAGATACTATTTTCATCAGTATCGTAGCAGGGCTCTATGCTAACAATTTCTTTTAGGAGCACTTGTGCTCCGAATTACAAAAAATTGAGCATGTTTAGGTTGTTTTTTTTAAAAATATTTATTTATGTTTTTTAGTGATGGTAACATTAATGTGCCACAATATAACACACAAGTAGGCATGAGAAAACTTGAGCTGGTCAATTATGACAGAATTTAGGAACATAGTGTGAGTCAGGACACATTAATTTACCTTCTGATAAACTAAATTTTATATTTTCAGTTCATTTTACAGACTGTATGCAAAAAACAACCGTTAAACCTGTGACATGAGTGACTGGTTAAATGAGTTTAATTAATGTACTGTATAAGTTGAAACATACAACAACGTTAAAAAGGACACATGGTACACGATAGTAATGTAAATAATCTAATGTAAAAATGTGAGAATAAAACTTATAATGAACAATTTCTCAAAAGCTGGAATGTGTAAATGCATAACTAAATTAAATAAGCAATTTGTAGCAAAAAAACAACAAGCAATTGTGCAACCATTGTAATGTGCGCTATACATCATAGGACTTCATAAGGTGTCTACTAGATCATCCAAACCACAGCGTGAAATCTGTAGCCCTGTGTATTTAATTTTTAAGTATCTAATTTATTCTTTCAGTTTGCACAAGTATATTACTGAATCTGGCAAACATTTCTTTTCACTGCTGTGGACTGAAGTGGTGTCATCCTCTTCCACCACTTTAATCAAAACGGTCCCCAGCTTTAGTCCAGCCACACTTGCCCATGAGCAGATCGGATGTCCACATGGTTGAGTTCAGTCCAGTGAAGTCTGAGTTTGCATAGAGAAAAAGAGATCACATAAATACAGGTCAGGAAGCCAGGTTCAGGTGTGCAACATCAGCCATTACCCATCTGGCTCCACATTAAACCACTCCCCTTTGCTCAATTATAATACTAGAATTATAGCTCAGGCTCTCTTCAGACTAATGTCTGGTTCTCTAGTACTAACTTTCTGATTCGATGGCTGCTGCAACAAATCATCAAGTTGTTTGGTGTCAGTTCTTTGAATATTCATAACAAATTATTATAACAAACTATTAGAAGACGATGGAAAGTTCTCTAGCTAGCTACCAAACTAACATTCTGGGAGGTGGGGCTTTGTGTACAAGGCGTAAACCCAACCTTTTCAATGTTTTTGTAGTTCACCTTACAACTGTTAGAGCCCAAATCCTACCTAATACCTATTTCTTACTTCATGGTGTTCGGTTTGTCTTTTAAGCTTCGTAACAAGCTGGTGTCATCAGTCTTACCTTGGTGTTCAGCTTCAGCTCTGAGTATACAGTATCAGCACCAACACTGGCTTTTTCTAATTGGAGCAAGAGATATTGTATTAATCTCTAGAAAAATCCATCTAAACACATTAAATAATGGTTTTCTCTACCTTTTATTCTCATAGATTTTTTCTGTGGTTTTATTACAAGTTCACTATACGTCACATCACTACCACTGGGTTCAGCATCAACATCTGCAGAGAGAACAAAACCATCACAGATCACCAGCCTTATAATACATCATTCATTACAGCATCACTTATACCACAGTGCTGTTGAAGTCTCAGTTTTTATAGAAACATCTCAGTGGCTATTTGTCAGTTTCAGGAAGTGGCGTGTTTGTTCCTTGGACGTTTCTGGTTAGTTGTCGAGCACATTCAAAACAACGGCAGGTGCTTTATGCACAGTGAGATTGCGATATTGTATCTCGCCATTAAAAATGTCAGTATTAAAACCAGGACCATGTTGCTCGGTGGTTGGATGCTCCCTCAGGCCCAGATATAACCTACTTATTAAAGTGTTTAGATTTCCGAACAACAAAACACACCTGGATTCCAGCAGTGAAGCGAGAAGCTGTACACCGATTAGCAGTTCTAGGATATGTAGAACACACTTTAGCGCTAGTAAATAAACAACATTTTTGCCACTGAGTTGTTTGTATTTCTTTTCATGCATTATTTAAACATGACGCAGCATAATTTGAGCCAGCGTAGTGGCTCCGTCATTGTTTTCATATTGTGGCGCCAGGCCGGTAGCCGGCGCACAGGAAACGAAGATCACTGCTCACGCGACTGCAGCAGTGGCGTAGAAGAGACAGTTCCGCTTCAGCGCCACCAAATGTTTTGGACATCCAGAGAGCACGTGGCTGCGGGGCGGGGCCGCCGACACACCCACGGTTCGTGATTGGTGCACCGTGCGGAAGAATTCCACCATCCAGCAAGCGAGGGGAGAGTATAAAAGGGCGATATTCCACTCGCACAAAGAGAAATATTTCCGAGCACGTGCGCGAATTTCTGGCGTGTTTTATGCAGTTTTGCCGTCGCGTGCCTGTCTGCTAATCGCTGTTGTGTGTTTTTTCGGGTTTCAGGTGACTCCGACGCGAGTGACGGCTCCGCCCCGCCCCATTGACTGTAACCGCCAACGGCTGAGATCCTCACCGCCCAATCGCCCTTCAACCCACACACGCACACACCCCCGTTCACCGATTGGCTTAAATAAATCCCCCATAACATTGAAACAGCCTCCTGTGTGTCTGTGCTCCGCCCACCGCTAACTAAAATCCCTACAATATGTAGCTAGCCCGCTTTTTGATACGTTTGTAGCGACAATGCCAGGTTTGTATTTCCGTTTAATTTCTTAATGTTCTGTGGGTTATAACTAGGAAGGTAGCAGTTCACATTCGTTATCTAGCTATCTAGTCAGCTGACAGATGCGATGAGTAGCGCTTTATAATAATTTTGTATTGTGTAACATTAGCTAACATTAGTTTACAAAAGATAACCATAAAGAACAGTTTTCCATCACTTCTTAAGCTTGGTTTATGTTTATTCCAGCATGCACTAATGCATTTTAAACAATAACAGTAGTAACTGTTAACATTATGAATTCACCAGGTACAACGGCCAATAAAAACCTCCCTGGTCATCTTAACGCCGAGCCATGCAGAGTACATTTTGACGATGTTTGACTTGCTTCAACTTCAAACACAAGACAAATGTCATCCAAATTGTACAAACAAACGTTCCCAACTTTTCCACCAAGGAAGTAACTCTAAGCACCCAGACTGTGATAGGCTTTTACTGCATCTCTCGTGTAGACGCACTGGCTCTCAACCAGCTAATGGTACATGTCTGGATAAGTATCTTCATGTAAACGTTTAATGTTCTGTGTGAAAAGTTCTCTCCCTGGGTAATGCCACTTCATTTATTTTCAGTTTTTGTAAATACCTCAACAATTCAGATTTAGCTAGACCTAAAAAGTATGCGCTTGTCATTTTGTTTTGACTCGTCTGGGATTTAAAAATAGCGAAATGGAAATGCTTCAGGACCAGACATGTGCAGTAGCACTGTAACTCGTTTTTTATTGTTTACGTCCTTAAAGTGGTCTATAGTAATAATTCCTTTATCTTTCAGTATGCACTGTAGCATCTGTTCAGGACAGTGATTGTCAGTGTAATAGATGACTGTATATATTGGAGACTGTTCCACTTGTAGATTTATGTGAAATGTCTCATTAAAAATACTCTACCGTTGTTCCCCTTTGCCTTATTTTTCTCCGTGACCTCTGCGTAAGTGTCTTCTCTGCTCTCAGCTGCAGCTTCACCTGAACACAGTGCAGTGTGTTAATCACTACAAGACACTGCTGTACTTTACTGTACAGCATTCATCTACAGTTATGTCTCCTACTGCAACAGGAAGTGTTTGTAATAAAGCTACCTGTTCCACTTGTATCTGCCTGATCCACAGTGGTATAGATCTTAGCATTTCCTTCTGAAAACAGAAGAAACATTCTCAGAAAAATGCAAAAAAAAAAAAAAAAAAAAGTTGTTTTATGAAGAAATGTAGAAATAAACAGTGATTGACAGAGTGTCTGACCAGCCTGAAGTGGTGTGTGTCCTGACTGAGAGTCTTCAGCTCCTGACCGGCTCTGATTCTGCTCTGATGTCTGATTTCCTACAGAGGGAGACAGATTCTACATCTGAACCGGGTGTAAATATTGTAGGAAACACTTTATTTTACACAGCGCTGATTACAGTACACTGTACAGCCCTGTGGGGGAATTATCAAAAAATAAAAAATAAAAATAAACAGTGAGGAATAGTTACAAATACTAACTATGGATATAATGCTAATAACAGTGTCATTTGACAGGGATTTCCATAGTTAATACTGGAAAGTAATTTCTTGTTTATTGTGCAATCTACATTTTATTAACGTTGTTTAATTCTGTACACTATAATCTGGACTCTGACCATATTAATTTAAATGTGTCCAATATTCTAAACAAGCCCCTCTTTCATCAACTTAATATTTCTATATAAATCAGTATTATACTCTATGCTATATACTCCAAGTAAGTATTATATTCTATATTACTTAGATAAAGCAGTTATCAGACCTTTCTTTATTTTGCAGAACCACAGCAGGATCATTAAGATTAATAAAATAATGAATAAGGCGGCCAAACTCAGTCCCACAGCCACTCCTACAGTTCCAGCGCTGGATCTAGAACCTGAGCCTGAGGAAAGAAAGAGACCAGAATTTAAGCATTTAAACAGTGTACATCTAAACGCTGTCATTTAAGATAGAAATAAATAAAAAGAAATTCTCACAAGGTTTCTCACCTCTGACTGAGACCCAGCTTTTCAGTGACTCTCCTCTCTCTGGGTGTTTACAGTGGTAGAAACCTTCATCTGACTTTGAGACAGTTCGGATGATCATCTCTCCTGTAGTCTGTGTCTGGAGAACTGATCCATCTTTATAGAAATCAGCTCGGAGGTTTGAGGACTTTGTGTTGCGATGTAAACAGCGTAGAGTCAGAGGATGTCCCTCAGTCACAGGATGGACAGGACTCTCCAGGATCACATCACCATCTAGAACACAGAAAATCACATGTACAGCAAAATGGATTACAACATGAATATTTCTTTATATAAACAGTGAGTAATTATATAAATATCCTTAGTTTATGGTGTGTAATACAATAACTAATTGATATGAATTATAGTGTAAAGCCAATACTGACTGAAAGCTACAGAGACTGCAGTTATTTGAACAAACTCTGATCAACACTACTTGATTTCAGTGTGAAACTCATCAGTGTTATTGTGTTTGTGGTGTTGAATTGGATGAAAACTCTTCAGGAGTGTAAAACTAGAGTTGTGTAGAGTCACATTACAGCCTCATTCAGTGTTTCACCTGCTCTACCGTAGCTGATTCAGCTCATGAGAGAAACTCCACTGTGCCGTTCTGTTGCTGTCTTCAGGTAATATTAAAATGACAAAACATTCAGAACTTTCAAAACATTACTGAGATAAACCAGTTCAGTGTGTCTTGTTGAACAGTTCTCCCAGTTGGAAACCCAGAGTTCTGAATATTCTGTAATGAAACATTTCCCTTTTCCTTCAACAATAAACACACTACATGAAGACTCACCATGCACTGTGATGTTGACAGGATTACTGTTTTCTCCAGATTCAGACTCACACCAGTAAACTCCAGTGTAGAATGTGTAGAGGGAGCTGATTTCACATGTAGATCCTGTAACTGATCCCCACAGTGAACAATCTGACACTATCTCTCTGTGTGTGTATCGAATCACTCTCCATCCAGTAGAGTTACTCTGGTCCTCACAGCTCAGTGAGAGAGAGTCTCTAGTAAAGTGTTGAGTTCTGCTGGGATTGATGATCAGAGAGACTGGAGGAGATTCACCTTAAACACAGAACATTATAATTCACATGTTATTATGATTGTGTTTTCATGACATAACTTACACTGAACACATTTACACCTCGTTTAATTAAACAGTGCTATTTGAATGAGAATAATCCTCTACCAGTGCTTAGGGCTATTCAACTGCCTTAAACATTCCTCACTCAGGAGGGTGAATATAAAGATTTTTACACCAAACATTATCACAGCTGTGAGTCTCCAAATTTAAAATCAATGCTGTGTACATTTATATATTTTATTAAAGCATCTATATTCAATAATGCAACACACCAGTGATCCATAGTGGCTGTGGATGGCTGTAGTTTGTGTAAAAGGGTTGTTCCTCTCTCGCTGCAGTGCAGATATACACTCCTGTGTGATTAAGAGCAGCAGGACTGAGAGTGTAGGAGCCTCCAGATCCTCTGCTGCTGTCTGAGAGGAGCTCCAATCTATACACGATACGGCCGTCATTGTCTCTGTAGAGAATCTCTGTGTACCAGCTGAATGTCCAGTCTGTAGAGGAGTCTGTAATCTCACAGCTTAGAGTCACTGAGTCTCCTTCAGTCATCCAGCTCTGTGGAGATACACTCAGTACTGCCCCTGGTCTCTCTGTACATACAAATAAATAAATAAATAAATAAATAAACGAATAATAATTTTATATATATATATATATATATATATATATATAATATATATATATATATATATATATATATATATATATATATATAATATATATATATATATATATATATATATATATATATATATATATATATATATATATATATATATATAACACACTACATTACAGAATCTGCACACTTACTTTATACACAACAATCCTGCCATGTCAAAAATATCATCTAAAGAGTACAGAATAGTAACAATACTAAATATTAACATAAAACTAATTACACTGAGTCATTAGACGAGGCATTAGGAATGTGTTCATTCTTCGTGTCCTCATCACTGGGTGGTTTATTGTTTGATTAATAAGTGGGATCTCCTGTACCCAATGGTCTGTATGTCACATGAGAGTGAATCTGTCACTGAGAAACACACTCAACTGCTTTACTTTAACATCTCACCAGCCACAGATGAATACTTTGTAAAATGATATTTCAAGAAGTGTTTTAGAATAAGAAAAGAAATGAATAGTTATGTAATATATTTATTAACAGTCCTTCTGATTTTAAATCTATGATGAAAGAAGTGGAAAATCCTGATGTACCGCTCACTTTATGTGCAAAAGGAGCATTAGTATGGAGTAAAGAGGATGTAAGAGTGCTGTTCACTGACCCTTACTCAGAGACTTTTATTATGAGAGCTCATGTTATTATGAAATGACGCAGTTCTCCAGGAAGGAAAAGCCACATTGCAACCACCCGAGCTGTGAGCGTTTGTGTATGCACTGGCACTGTAGACGAACAGCGATGGTGTTATCAGCCTCAAGCTAGTGCTTTGTCCGAAATCACGTACTGTGGTAGTATAGTATATACTATATTCTGAATTCGATACTATATTATGCACTATATTACTCACTATACACTCTGCTGTCTAATGTATGACTTTAGAAGGCAGGGGCGGATTTAGTGATTTGGGAGTCCTAGGCAAAATGTAGGAATGGAGCCCTCATTTCAGAGTTTTAACATCGACACTTAAATTTTCAGCATATGTTATTTAGCATTAATAACAATAATCAGGGTGAACTGGGACCAAAATGTGCCCCTGGACTTTCTGGCCCAGAGCAGACCTCCACACCTGGCCTACAACACGCCACATCATAACACACCAGCTCATTGATGGTTAGACCAATTTTTAACACCAGTTACTAGAATAAAAATATAACACTATACTGAAACATAAATGCTATTGAACAGATATCAAGTCATATTTGTTAAAAAGAAAACAGAAAACAGAAGAACAGTGTGACAAAGAATATAAAACAATCAAGACAGCGTGTTAACTAGTGAGGAGACATCATCTGGGTGCAGTGTAGGAGAGTTGCACCACTCAGCTGTACATCTCCTCAATCAGGACTGAAACTTCATATTTTAGCACTAACATGAATCCACATCTCATAATTTTACCCCAACATAGACCACTACTACTACTACTACAACTACTACTACTATAATAATAATAATAATAATAATAATAATAATAATAATAATAATAATAATAAATTGTATTTTTCTAATATTAATATTATGAAATGAATCTTGATATTAGGCCTATATTAATAAATAAATCTATTTCACTAGATCGTTAACCAAGAGCAAACAATAAGTCACTGTATGATACAGTAGGACAACAGCTTATTAAAGTATTTTATTCTAAATTGTGGTAATATTTATTTGAAGTAGCACTGAAACTGAATCCACATCTGAACGGCACACTATCATCATGTGACAGTAAACTCATATGATCATGTCTGCAGAGTTCAGGGTTTCATTTGGGAGCAGGTCAAAGTGCACTTTAAGTTCCCGGATGATGCGCTCATTCCACTGAAAAAACGAAGTGTGGAATGATGGACACTTCATGCACTCAACAGTCGCAGCTTTCCTTAAACAGTACAGTGTACCAATTCATTTTTGTAATCTGTTTGGCTGTTTCGCTAATGTTAGCGCCATCGCATTACGTGCATTTGACGTAATTTGCCGTTGACCAGGAAACAACATACTTCCAGTTAGTACACTACTGAAAATGTGCCATTTGAGACGATACTACCCTTCTAAAATTCATACACTAGACGGCAGAGTGTATAGTGCATAGTATAAGTGTATAGTGAATTGTATGTTATTTGGAACACACTATTTGTTTTTTCGGTTGAATGAGTGCATCATCCGGGAAGTTAAAGTGCACTTTGTTTTTTGGGGTTTTTCCAGTGTGAACACACTAATCACACTATTTATATTACAAAATGGCACAGAATAGTGCATAAGTGTGCAATTTTGGACACACTCCATGACTACTATCCCAAACATACTACATATCTGCCATGTTGGCATTGTCATGTGACCTTTGACATCATAAACACAAAAATCTTAACGGGAACACCAGGTTAAAGCAACCGCACTAACGGCAAAATGCACATCAGGAAAGTTAACTGAATCAGTAATTTAATGTGGGAAAATAACTGAGTTAACTCAGATGAAACAAGTTGACAAACTCTGCATGGTAATGTGCAAACACAAGCTTCTCAGCTCCAATTCAAACCAGACATGTACACATAAATAAACAAATAATTGTAGAATATAACTATATATACTCACCTTGAGCATGTGACACTGGTGTAAGTGAAATCAGCACTGAAACAGAACAGAAACAGAGAACATGGAAAAGATTTAACGTATGATTGAAAGCAGAATATGTTCGACAAACTGATCTCAACTGTAAGGAACACAATATTCTGCACTCTCATTTATAATTAAAGTCTAAAAAGACTAAAGTAAATGCCATGGTCTGCAAAGAGCTTACAACAAATGTATGGGCTCACTGTTGAAAAATATTAATCTTCAAAAGAACTTCCAAAACATTACATATACCATGGAACAATGTGAAAACCAGAAGTGGAGAAAATGGGGCACTACAGTGACGTTACCAAGAACAGCACGTCCCTCCAAAATTGATGAAAGGAGAAGAGGGAATCATGAGGGAATCATGGATAGCTCCAAATACCAATTTCTTTAGCAAAAACTGCAGGCCTCTGTTGTACAGCTGAAGATGAACAAAATATTCACCTTCCAACACAACCACAATCCAAGTCAACAAAGAAATGGCTTCAGAATGGTCTTGAATTCATAAATGGTAAATGGTCTGAACTTATGTGGTGCTTTTTAACCTTACTTTGTTCTACAAAGTGCTTCACACTGTGTCTCATTCATCCATTCACACACACCAATGGCTGCAGAGCTGCCATGCAAGATGCTAGCCTGCCATTGGGAGCGACTTGGGGTCCAGTGTTTTGCACAAGGACACTTCGGCATGTGGAGTCACGTGGGCCACAAATCAAACCACCAACCCTACAATTAGAGGTCACGCCGCTCTACCACCTGAGCCACAGCCGCCCCTTCAGAAGAAGATAAAGTTTAAGAAGATGAGTTTCGGAATGGCCCAGTCAACCATAATGAAAAGAGGGTCTTAATGCAGTGTTCAGAGATGTGATAGTGTTCATTTCAATTATTTTATTATCTCCAGGAAAATCATACCCATAAATGTACGAGGTGTAAAGGAAGAACTGTTACACATGCATGTTTGCAGGTCCACATGTAGTGTGAAGGTTCGCTCCATAGCTCAAAGTGATATTCCTCCTCACATGAGCGGTACTGTAATCTACATATGAACATAGTCTAAACAATTATGCACCTTAATCATTTAGAATTTTCATATAACATCACATTACAAACATTTACATTATATTATTATAAAATATATTAAACATCTAGTTGTAACTCACAATAATAATATATAATGTGCATTATTATCCACAACACCCATGTAAATTTGTAAAGACCGTTGAAGTGTGACATTTAGTGTTAATGTAATTCCATGAGCATGTCTCTGTAACGTAATGGAGGCTGAGACGGAAACAAGTGCAGGTGAGGTAGTTTAATACAATAGTCCAAAAGATCAGGAAGAAATCAAGGTACATGGGCAGGCAAGGGTCAATCGAACAGTCAAACAGTCCAAACTAGGCAAAGCAAAGAGACAAGGTCATAAACAAGAGCAAGGTTAAAACCAGAATAAACAAACACAAGATCAAGGTATCAAGGATTGGTAACAACAGAGACTGAAGGCAACTGAGCGTATACGTCGCAAAGACTGAATGCATGGAAGGTATTATAAACTGTGGTTGTGATTATGCTGTGAATTGGATGCAGGTGTGCGATTAGAATGAAGGTGAGTGTTCTGGGAATTTGTCCATGGCGGCCATGTTTGTAGACCGCAGTGCAGGATGGGAAATGTAGTCAATGGTTTGCTGTGAATTGACAGTCTCCTACTTTATCCGTGACCTGTAAAGGGGGTGTCTTCACCACACCTCTAGAAACCCCCATTCTACATTGCAGTACTGAAGCCCCTGGCGTTTAGTGAAAGCCTCAGGCGAACACCATGCCTCACCTCCCTTCTCTACTGCACACACTTTGTCTCCAACACTCTCTACTACACACACTCTGGCTTTAATTTTGATATAATGATTAAATGTGAAGAAGATGGCTGATTTTGGCCAACAATAAGTTCCACTTAAGTAAGCAAGTGAAACACCAGTGAAGTTATATTTATCCAGCATAGTTTCGAGTCAGTTATCACACATTCACACCTCTGCCTCTTCTTCACAGCTGAACTCGGGCCAGTTACTTTAAAAAGAAAAGCAACACCACAATGACCAACAGCCTATCTCTGCTCTCAGGCCTCTAACTCAACTAACTAATTGGTAAATAATAATTACTAGTTAAAAATAAACTCTTTTTATGTGTGTATTAGAGTGAACTTTCTGTACTGAGATTTTTCCCAGAACAGACGATAATAGAAAAATAAATGGAAATTTAGCTTAAGACATTTTCTGAGTAAGTCTAGTTAACACTAACATGGTTTTGTTAAACCTTTCTGTGCACAGGAAACACCACCAGAGTCTCACCACAGAAGCTAAAGACATTTCAGTTATTCACAACCCTGACTTCCATTGGTGAAAGTACAAACACCATCCAGTCATTTTCTTTTAGCAGATCAAATGATCATGAGAGGTTGTCACTGAGCAGCAGATGACAGCAGGACACAGAAGATCAGCTACAGATTCCAACAATACAGACTCGTTTACACTCATTAGATTATTTAAACCCTGTGTTTTAAACTTACTCTACTTGTACTCTTACCTGTTGAACTATCATAGTTACTGAGAGTAGTGACACATCAAACTAAACCCTTCTCATAACAGATATGTCTACACTGATCCACCTGAGCAGTCATGCTGAAGTACACACAATGTCCTAATCACACAATAAACTCATCACTCGGGACATTCAGACTGCAGATGAACAACTTTATACCCCACCACTCACTCTAATGAAGACACAAAGAGAACATTTACTCACAGAGCATCACAGCGAGTGGACTGAACTCCATCCTGTCTCTCTAACGACTGACTGACTGAGCAGTGGTGTGTGGTAAAGTTTCAGCACTTCCTGTGTTGTCTCGCTGTCAGATTGCACCACAAGGAAAGAAAGAAAGAACGAGAAAGATCTACGATCTTTAACTTCTGTTTTAGTACATGCAGACTCTGTATCTGCTCTTCCTTCCTCTTTCCAGAAAAATACTGAATATTAAATACTTGCTGTTTCTCTCTAACACCCAGACACAAAAGAGGACAGTGACAATAAAGGAGAGCAGAGGTGTGTGCTAAGGTCCTGTGTTCTCACAGAGCAAATGAGACAGAAAGAGATAGAGAGAGAGATAGATAGAGAGAGAGATAGAGAGAGAGAGAGAGAGAGACAGAGAGAGAGAGAGAGAGAGAGAGAGAGAGAGAACTTCAACTTCTCTTTTAGGAGATATAGACTTTGCTGTGCCAGTTCCTTCCTCTTTCTAGGTATATATTGGCAGGGTTTTCGATTAACTTAACCAGACTGTCATTTATCCATAAGACTTTGATTAAGTTCGTATATCATATTACGAGAAGATGACGGTCTAGGTTCCTGAGCGTTTTCCGGAGTTGAGACGGTATTCTGTTCGGGAGATAATGACATATTTTCATTGAGTTGATTCACCGCTTCTATTAAACATGGATTTATCTGCATAGATTGTCTTTGATCGTTTAGGTTATTTTGTAAGTCTAAAAGACATTGATTTAATTCGAAAAACATGTCGTGCGACGCCACCGGTGTGCTTGATACAGTTTGACTGGAATTTCGGCTGGGGTTTTCATTTTGAGTATTGCTCTGTTCTGACGATCTTAAATTTTCATTCAACTGATTGACTGCATCGATTAGATCAGGGTTTAATTGTACTGAATGACCGTGTTCATTTAGGTTATCATGTAACTCTAACAAACATTGATTTAATTCAGAAAATATACCGTATGGCGTCACCGCTGTGTTTGTTACGTTGTAATTTGGACTCTGATTAGGTCTCTCACTAACAACCTGGTGTGACGGAATTACACTTTCATTCAGCCGGTTGATCGCTTCAGTTAAATATGGGTTCGGGGTTGTGTACGGATCACGATGTAACAGACCATTTGAAGAACTCTTGGTTCCATCACAACAGAAATCATGCGGTGATGGATTATTTTCGGTTCTCATTTGTTTAGTCACTGTATCCGAACTGCATTTCGGTCGTTTCTGCGCCATATCTATCATACAATATTCTGACCAACTTTATGCTCACTGTGAGACAACTATTCAAGTTTTCAAGTGTGTTGTACAGTGAAGGGACAAAATCCGTACCTCGACCAGATTGAAATGTATTATCAAGCTGCCCAAAGTTTTCCAATAAAGCAGTCTTTGCTTGGAAGAATTCACGCCACGCTGTACAGATCTCCTGCAATTCGAGATCGGGTCGAATGTCGGCTTCCGAGTTGATTTCCTCTCGATCTTCTACTGCATCGAAATTTCCGACATCACTCGTATCTCTAAGTCACAGAACAAGTGAAAGAGTTTTTATTTTTAGCTGGGTAAATAGAAGGTAAAATATACGTTATCTCACCTGAAATATCTCCGCCATAAGCACTGATAGTCACGACGCCCTCATCTTCTGAATATGACACAAACAAAAAGTTATAATTATGTATGAAAGACTTTACAGCGTGAAACATTCATGATTTTATGTTATGACTTACGTGTAGAGCTCAGATTCAAAAGGCTTCGATCAGATGTCTCGGAAATTTCATCGTCAGAAATTATGACGACGCTGTTATCTACAAACAGTAAAGCAAATAAAACACACTTTTAGTACCTTAACAGTTCCCTGTCTAGCTCGCTACACGGATCTAAGAGACAAAATTTTATTACCTAGTAGACTCGCATTCGTTTGATACGTAAATTTAGATATAGTATCGTACCCGTTTACATAATGACCAGATAAGGATGACAAATGGATAATTATCAAATGGATAATTACATAAACATTGTATTTCAATTTATAATGAACTATTTCAGTTGTTTAAAATACATCTTACCTGCTGAGAAATCCATGGTGTCTGGGAGGTTTGAAGGATAGAGTCTGGAAATTCTTTCGATCCCTTCGAACTATTCGACTCTTTGCTGATTTTTCCAACTAACGAAGTGTTCGCTTTTATAGACAGGTCCGTATATATGTGTGTGTGTGTGTGTGGGGGGGGGGGGTATTCATGGGAAAGCTATATGGTAAAGGACATGCAGCAATAATTATGATCTCTGTGTGATGGGGTGTGTCGTCACCGGTTAATACCGAAACACGGTGCAGCGAAACCTGGTTCTTGCAGAAATTTGCTGCTCTGATGCGGTATTTGCATTGCAGAGATGTACCGCTCCATTTACGCCTGTACGCATCCGGGGAAAAGAAGTCCATTCTAATAATGTAAAAAATCCAGCTGTACATCTGTTTGACATTACCCAATGTTGAATCTTTTCATGCTCTAAATTTTTTAATCTTCCCAGAAAAGAGTGAGTTTTTTTCGGTGCATCAGGACAAGCAGCAGACATGTTGTAAGCTCACACACGATCTTGGAAGTACAGAGTATTTTTAAACCTAGAGGGTGGGTGAGGCCTTCTTCTTCTATAAACTTATGGTGCTTATAATGTCACCTACCGGATGGAGCAATTTTAATTTCTTTTGTTCTGATTGGACAGGTTATGTATGTGTGCGTGTGTTTGTGCGTCATATTTTTGGCAGGATGTGTACAGAAATTCATTATTAAACATTTACTTATTTTCATCAGCCTTATGTATGTATGTGTTTGTGTGTGTGTGTGATATTTTTGGTTGGATGTGTATGGAAATTCATTATTAATCATTTACTTATTTTTCATCATGCTTATGTATGTGTGTGCGGTGTGGTGTGGTGTGTGTGTGTGTGTGTGTTTGTGTGTCTCTGCGGAACTGCTTCGGAGCTATAGGAAAAGCTATAGGAATGAACATGCATCAATAATTATCATTGACCTTTTTTGACCTAGGCCTAACTTGTTACGAAGCGCGGACGGAGACGAGCGCGGGCGAGCGGAGAGATGACGTGAGGAAGAATCCAGAACAAGAATCGAGTCGGAACCGAACAGGTAAGCTGTGTGTCAGGGGCGGAGGCAAAAGCGTAGTGAGAGACGAGCGTGAAGTCGAGCACCAGGGAAAACACTTCTAATGAAATGGGCTTGGTAAACGAACAGAGACGAGGCTGCTGAGCGGTTACTTCACAAGCGGCTAATGCTAGGGAGGCCCTTATATAACCTCAGGTGTGTGCAGGTGTTCGTGATTAGAACTCCGGCGAACTCGAGCGCGGGTATGACTGGGAAGTGTAGTCCTCCTCCGCCACGTCCCTGGGCGGCGCTACACTTTGTGAGCTGCCGCGCCGATTTCTCCGTGTCGTGACAGAACTCAGGAAAAAGCGAGGGTTATACGCGTGTGAAAGCTGTAGCTATGAACATGCAGCAATAATGATCATTGACCTTTTTGACCTAGGCCTAACTGATGAGCGTGTCACAATCTATGGGAAAGGAAATAACTTGTGTGTGCGTGTGTCTGGAACACATCGGAACCGGATTTAACGTAATTATAAGTGATTATGATGACCCTTTGACCTGTCATTATATTTAATTATAATGATTATGACCTTTGACCTATACCTGTCGCATCCAATTAGTGATTTTCTATGGCTTACATAATATACAAACTATATTATATATAATAAGAGATATTGTTTCTTTTTAATGTAGGCTGTCCTTCTACATTTTTTTTTATTTGAACGTAATGTTTTCAGTTGAAATGAATTTGATATGCATTGAGGTTGAGGATATTTTCATTTAGATTTAATGTATATTAAAGTTATAGCAAACTAGGGGTGTGATGAAGCCTGAAGCCTGTGACTCATGCTGTGGTGATGCTCGATGGTTTGAGGCTTCTTGAGACACATCTCGCTGAACTGCCCCCACTATTAACACTGATATTGCACATACAGTTATAAACAAGTATAACCCTGTCCTCAGGGTCAGAGAGGGAGAAGGAGGTTAAAATGTGGTTGGCATCAGTTAGCATTCATGATTTTTTAAATTTATTCATTTTTTATTTTTTTAGATGTGTGTCATCTTATGTCTGTATGATGTGTGCTGTAAAGAACTGGTGTCTCATGCAAGGTGTATTCCCACCTCATGCTCAGTGTTCCTGGGATCCACCACACGATCAACTGCCACCAGGATAAAGCATTTAATGAAGATGAATTTTTTTTTTTTTTTTAAATGTATGGCATTAAGAATATTATCTCTTTGACCACAAGGGGGAGCCCAGGAACAAAGGAAATGCAGTTCTGTTTCCACCTGACAGCAGTGATCTGGTACATGAGCTGGTACATTTCTATTAACTCTGGCTGTGATGTATAAACCTGACAGCAGTGTGACAGAATACATTGATGAACACTGTCAGTAAATCAAAGTTTGACAGTAAAACCTTGTGTTTCACTTTATAAGTAGCTTTTGATTGTCTGAATCACTGCCACTGCTGTAACATTAATGTCCTGTGTTGTGTTTTGGACATTTTCAGTGCTATGTTAGTCCTGTACATCAGTGTACCAGTGTGTAGACATGCAGAAAGAGTAATATCACTTCTGTTTGATTCCTCATTTACTCCTGAACTTTACTGCACTGACATCCTCTACTTACACTGAATACTACTGCACGACCCAGTTTCTGCTTTTAGCAACAGAAATAAAGTACACATTGTCATGGTTAATTTTTATTATTTCGGCTCAATAAACGTTTTACTACTACAGACTTGATTGTATAAAAATACAAAACAGAAATGTTGATATTTAAAAAGGAACATGAGTAGTTGTTCACTTGAGTTTACTTGTACTTCATGTGATACATTATTGCAACACTCCACGCATAAATCTCCTCTCCCAACTACAATTAAAGTTCACTCAGCTGAAAAGAAAAGTCAAACAAAATATAAAATACACACCTCAAGGCTGCTCTCAACACTCAACACCAAAATGATGATCATCAATGTTACATGAAATAGTCTGAGGTTTTAATAGCACATTTACACATTTTCATTTCAAACATAGCATGATAGATTTGATCTTTTTTTTTTTTTTTTTGCAGAAGCACATCTCAATCCTCAAACACTCCATCAAAATATTAGCTTTTGTCATCTCTGTTTTTTTATTTTAAAGAATATTTTACTTGTTTATTTTTACTCAGTACTTTGCATTAGCAGCTTTTGCAGGCATTAGCTAAACAAATCAAGTCAGAACAACAAAACTGTCTGTGTTAACAGTATGAAATTAAAGCAACAAATCAGTTTTATTATAAATATTCCCAAAATAACCTTAAAGAAAACAGCACTGCATCCTCTTTTAACACATGAAGTTTGCTCACTCCTCTATGACTGCATTCTCCATTCTCCTTTCATTACTTTCAGCTGTTAAAGACAACAACAAGGTCATTTTAATTGCAGGTTTATTCCAGGTGTTTATGGCAGAAAATCAACTGAACTGCATTTGATATCGTCCTAAACACAGTTTAAAGGGTGTTTGTTTTAATGCTTATGAAGGACAGTGAAGTGACACGTGACAGAGCTTCAGGAAAAGATGTGTTAGAAAATAAACATCATTCATTCAGTCATCTTCAGTAACTGCAAAATGTAGGTCAGAGATTCTTTATCAATTATTACAAACAATTCATTAGTGTCCTATTGCTCTATTAAATGCTACCTCTTCCTTTTAAAACCTTGTGTATTATTATTGTCATTATCTAATGCCTGCATGAATAATTATATCCATCATATATTATATTAGCTACAATATATTTGTTATGTAAGTTACGATATGTTTTAAATATAAATAATGTGACAGGATGTGTATTTACTAAAAGTCTGGAGTTATTTGTAATTTAGATGCTTTGTCACACTGATTGAAGCGTCTGTCACGTGTAAATTCACCCTTTTTTCTGGCAGTAATTAAAGTTAGTTTGTTCATTATGTGAAACGTACTGAAAGAGTTCTTACCTCGAGCTCTGTAACATTTGACCAGCAGAATGATGGTCACCAGCAGATACGGAGAGGCCGTCACTACACTACTGATCAGCATGAGCACTGAGAATGGAGCTTCTACACCTGATGGACCTGACGCAGAATAAAATAATCATTATAATAACACTTTATTCATGATGAACTGTTTGTATGTTTTACTCAAACTGCAGTACAAATAAATCCATTTACACTAGTACACACAGACACAACAGCATGTGAACACACTGCATATTTTACACAGAATTACATAAACTCAGCACTATAGATTACATTATGTAAAGATACTGAGTTCAACACATTCAGTCACAGTTGTATTTAAATGAATATTGAAATGATTTCTCACCTCTGACTGAGACCCAGCTTTTCAGTGACTCTCCTCTCTCTGGGTGTTTACAGTGGTAGAAACCTTCATCTGACTTTGAGACAGTTCGGATGATCATCTCTCCTGTAGTCTGTGTCTGGAGAACTGATCCATCTTTATAGAAATCAGCTCGGAGGTTTGAGGACTTTGTGTTGCGATGTAAACAGCGTAGAGTCAGAGGATGTCCCTCAGTCACAGGATGGACAGGACTCTCCAGGATCACATCCCCATCTAGAACACAGAAAATCACATGTACAGCAAAAAGGATTAAAACATGAATATTTCTTTATATAAACAGTGACTAATTATATAAATATCCTTAGTTTATGGTGTGTAATACAATAACTAATTGATATGTATTATAGTGTAAAGCCAATACTGACTGAAAGTTACAGAGACTGCAGTTATTTGAACAATTTCTGATCAACACTACTTGATTTCAGTGTGAAACTCATTAGTGTTATTGTGTTTGTGGAGTTGAATTGGATGAAAACTCTTCAGGAGTGTAAAACTAGAGTTGTGTAGAGTCACATTACAGCCTCATTCAGTGTTTCACCTGCTCTACCGTAGCTGATTCAGCTCATGAGAGAAACTCCACTGTGCCGTTCTGTTGCTGTCTTCAGGTAATATTAAAATGACAAAACATTCAGAACTTTCAAAACATTACTGAGATAAACCAGTTCAGTGTGTCTTGTTGAACAGTTCTCCCAGTTGGAAACTCTGAGTTCTGAATATTCTGTAATGAAACATTTCCCTTTTCCTTTAACAATAAACACACTACATGAAGACTCACCATGCACTGTGATGTTGACAGGATTACTGTTTTCTCCAGATTCAGACTCACACCAGTAAACTCCAGTGTAGGATGTGGAGAGGAAGCTGATTTCACATGTAGATCCTGTAACTGATCCCCACTGTGAACAATCTGACACTATCGCTCTGAGTGTGTATCGAATCACTCTCCATCCAGTAGAGTCACTCTGGTCCTCACAGTTCAGTGAGAGAGAGTCTACAGTAAAGTGTTGAGTTCTGCTGGGATTGATGATCAGAGAGACTGGAGGAGATTCCCCTTAAACACAGAACATTATAATTCACGTGTTATTATGATTGTGTTTTCATGACATAACTTACACTGAACACATTCACACCTCGTTTAATTAAACAGTTCTATTTGAAGGAGAATAATCCTCTACCAGTGCTTAGGGATATTCAACTGCCTTAAACATTCCTCACTCAGGAGGGTGAATATAAAGATTTTTACACCAAACATTATCACAGCTGTGAGTCTCCAAATTTAAGATCAATGCTGTGTACATTTATATATTTTATTTAAGCATCTATATTCAATAATGCAACACACCAGTGATCCATAGTGGCTGTGGATGGCTGTAGTTTGTGTAAAAGGGTCGTTCCTCTCTCGCTGCACGGCACACATATACTCCTGTGTGATTAAGAGCAGCAGGACTGAGAGTGTAGGAGCCTCCAGATCCTCCGCTGCTGTCTGAGAGGAGCTCCAATCTATACCTGATACGGCCGTCATTGTGTCTGTAGGGAACAGCTGTGTACCACCTGAATTTCCAGTCTGTAGAGGAGTCTGTAATCTCACAGCTTAGAGTCACTGAGTCTCCTTCAGTCATCCAGCTCTGTGGAGATACACTCAGTACTGCCCCTGGTCTCTCTGTACGTACAAATTATATATACATATATATTACAGTATGTGCACATTTACTTTATATACAACAATTCTGCCTTGTCTAAAATATCATCTAAAGAGTACAGAATAGTAACGATACTAAATATTAATATAAAACTAATTACACTGAGTCATTAGACGAGGCATTAGGAATGTGTTCATTCTCATCACTGCATGGTTTATTGTTTGATTAATAAGTGGGATCACCTGTACCCAATGGTCTGTATGTCACATGTGAGTGAATCTGTCACTGAGAAACACACTCAACTGCTTTACTTTAACATCTCACCAGCCACAGATGATTACTTTGTAAAATGTTATTTCAAGAAGTGTTTTAGAATAGGAACAGAAATGAATAGTTATGTAATATATTTATTAACAGTCCTTCTGATTTTAAATCTATGATGAAAGAAGTGGAAAATCCTGATGTACCTCTCACTTTATGTGCAAAAGGAGCATTAGTATGGAGTAAAGAGGATGTAAGAGTGCTGTTCACTGACCCTTACTCAGAGACTTTTATTATGCTCATGTTATTATGAAATGACGCAGTTCTCCAGGAAGGAAAAGCCACATTGCAACCACCAGAGCTGTGAGCGTTTGTGTATGCACTGGCACTGTAGACGAACAGCGATGGTGTTATCAGCCTCAAACTAATGCTTTGTCCGAAATCGCCTACTGTGATAGTATAGTATATACTATATTCTGAATTCGATACTATATTATGCACTATATTACTCACTATACACTCTGCCGTCTAATGTATGACTTTAGAAGGCAGGGGTGGATTTAGTGATTTGGGTGCCCTAGGCAAAATGTAGGAATGGAGCCCTCATTTCAGTGTTTTAACATCGACACTTAAATTTTCAGCATATGTTATTTAGCATTAATAGCAATAATGAGGGGTGAACTGGGACCAAAATGTGCCCCTGGACTATCTGGCCCAGAGCAGACCTCCACATCCGTCCTACAACACGCCACATCATAACACACCGGCTCATTGATGGTTAGACCAATTTTTAACACCAGTTACTAGAATAAAAATATAACACTATACTGAAACATAAATGCTATTGAACAGATATCAAGTCATATTTGTTAAAAAGGCAAACAGAAAACAGAAGAACAGTGTGACAAAGAATATAAAACAATCAAGACAGCCTGTTAGCTAGTGAGGAGACATCATCTGGGTGCAGTGTAGGAGAGCTGCACCACTCAGCTGTACATCTCCTCAATCAGGACTGAAACTTCATATTTTAGCACTAACATGAATCCACATCTGAACGGCACACTATCATCATGTGACAGTAAACTCATATGATCATGTCTGTAGAGTTCAGGGTTTCATTTGGGAGCAGGTCAAAGTGCACTTTAAGTTCCCGGATGATGCGCTCATTCCACTGAAAAAACGAAGTGTGGAATGATGGACACTTCATGCACTCAACAGTCGCAGCTTTCCTTAAACAGTACAGTGTACCAATTCATTTTTGTAATCTGTTTGGCTGTTTCGCTAATGTTAGCGCCATCGCATTACGTGCATTTGACGTAATTTGCCGTTGACCAGGAAACAACATATACTTCCAGTTAGTACACTACTGAAAATGTGCCATTTGAGACGATACTACCCTTCTAAAGTTCATACACTAGACGGCAGAGTGTATAGTGTATAGTATAAGTGTATAGTGAATTGTATGTTATTTGGAACACACTGTTTTCGGTTGAATGAGTGCATCATCCGGGAAATTAAAGTGCACTTTGTTTTTTGGGGTTTTTCCAGTGAGAACACACTAATCACACTATTTATATTACAAAATGGCACAGAATAGTGCATAAGTGTGCAATTTTGGACGCACTATATCACTACTATCCCAAACATACTACATCTGTCATGTTGGCATTGTCATGTGACCTTTAACATCATCATAAACACAAAAATCTTAAAGGAACCACGAGGTTAAAGCAACCGCACTAATGGTAAAATGCACATCAGGAAAGTTAACTGAATCAGTCATTTAATGTGGGAAAATAACTGAGTTAACTCAGATGAAACAAGTTGACAAACTCTGCATGGTAATGTGCAAATGCAACCTTCTCAGCTCCAATTCAAACCAGACATGTACACATAAATAAACAAATAAATGTAGACTATAACTATATATACTCACCTTGAGCATGTGGCACTGGTGTAAGTGAAATCAGCACTGAAACAGAACAGAAACAGAGAACATGGAAAAGATTTAACGTATGATTGAAAGAGGAATATGTTCGACAAACTGATCTCATCTGTAAGGAACACAATATACTGCACTCTCAATTATAATTAAAGTCTAAAAAGACTAAAGTAAATGCCATGGTCTGCAAAGAGCTTACAACAAATGTATGGGCTCACTGTTGAAAAATATTAATCTTCAAAAGAATTTCCAAAACATTACATATACCATGGAACAATGTGAAAACCAGAAGTGGAGAAAATGGGGCACTACAGTGACGTTACCAAGAACAGCACGTCCCTCCAAAATTGATGAAAGGAGAAGAGGGAATCATGAGGGAATCATGAATAGCTCCAAATACCAATTTATTTAGCAAAAACTGCAGGCCTCTGTTGTACAGCTGAAGATGAACAAAAATATTCACCTCCCAACACAATCACAATCCAAGTCAACAAAGAAATGGCTTCAGAATGATCTTGAATTCATAAATGGTCAATGGTCTGAACTTATGTGGTGCTTTTTAACCTTTTTTTGTTCTACAAAGTGCTTCACACTGTGTCTTTCACCCATTCACACACACCAATGGGTGCAGAGCTGCCATGCAAGATGCTAGCCTGCCATTGGGAGCAACTTGGGGTCCAGTGTTTTGCACAAGGACACTTCGGCATGTGGAGTCACATGGGCCACGAATCAAACCACCAACCCTACAATTAGAGGTCACCCGCTCTACCACCTGAGCCACAGCCGCCCCTTCAGAAGAAGATAAAGTTTAAGAAGATGAGTTTCGGAATGGCCCAGTCAACCATAATGAAAAGAGGGTCTTAATGCAGTGTTCAGACATGTGATAGTGTTCATTTCAATTATTTTATTATCTCCAGGAAAATCATACCCATAAATGTACGAGGTGTAAAGGAAGAACTGTTACACATGCATGTTTGCAGGTCCACATCTAGTGTGAAGGTTCAAGCCATAGCTAAAAGTGATATTCCTCCTCACATGAGCGGTACTGTAATCTACATATAAACATAGTCTAAACAATTATGCACCTTAATCATTTAGAACTTTCATATAACATCACATTACAAATATTTATATTATTATAAAATATATTAAACATCTAGTTGTAACTCACAATAATAATATATAATGTGCATTATTATCCACAACACCCATGTAAATTTGTAAAGACCGTTGAAGCGTGACATTTAGTGTTAATGTAATTCCATGAGCATGTCTCTGTAACGTAATGGAGGCTGAGACGGAAACAAGTGCAGGTGAGGTAGTTTAATACAATAGTCCAAAAGATCAGGCAGAAATCAAGGTACATAGGCAGGCAAGGGTCAATCGAACAGTCAAACAGTCCAAACTAGACAAAGCAAAGAGACAAGGTCATAAACAAGAGCAAGGTTAAAACCAGAATAAACAAACACAAGATCAAGGTATCAAGGATTGGTAACAACAGAGACTGAAGGCAACTGAGCGTATACGTCGCAAAGAGTGAATGCATGGAAGGTATTATAAACTGTGGTTGTGATTGTGCTGTGAATTGGATGCAGGTGTGCGATTAGAATGAAGGTGAGTGTTCTGGGAATTTGTCCATGGTGGCCATGTTTGTAGACCGCAGTGCAGGATGGGAAATGTAGTCAATGGTTTGCTGTGAATTGACAGTCTCCTACTTTATCCGTGACCTGTAAAGGGGGTGTCTTCACCACACCTCCAGAAACTCCCATTCTACATTGCAGTACTGAAGCCCCTGGCGTTTAGTGAAAGCCTCAGGCAAACACCATGCCTCACCTCCCATCTCTACTGCACACACTTTGTCTCCAACAATCTCTACTACACACACTCTGGCTTTAATTTTCATTTAATGACTAAATGTGAAGAAGATGGCTGATTTTGGCCAACAATAAGTTCCACTTAAGTAAGCAAGTGAAACACCAGTGAAGTTATATTTATCCAGCATAGTTTCGAGTCAGTTATCACGCATTCACACCTCCTCCTCTTCTTCACAGCTGATCTCGGGCCAGTTATTTTAAGAAGAAAAGCAAAACCACAATGACCAACAGCCTATCTCTGCTCTCAGGCCTCTAACTCAACTAAGTAATTGGTAAATAATAATTACTAGTTAAAAATAAACTCTGTGCATCAGTTTGGTATTAGTGTGTATTAGAGTGAACTTTCTGTACTGAGATTTTTCCCTGTACAGACCATAATACTCACAAAAATGGAAATGTAGATTATAAGGCATTCTCTCAGTAAGTCTAGTTAACAGTAACATGGTTTTGTTAAACCTTTCTGTGCACAGGAAACACCACCAGAGTCTCACCACAGCAGCTAAAGACATTTCAGTTATTCACAACCCTGACTTCCATTGGTGAAAGTACAAACACCATCCAGTCATTTTCTTTTAGCAGATCAAATGATCATGAGAGGTTGTCACTGATCAGCAGATGACAGCAGGACACAGAAGATCAGCTACAGATTCCAACAATACAGACTCGTTTACACTCATTAGATTATTTAAACCCTGTGTTTTAAACTTGCTCTACTTGTACTCTTACCTGTTGAACTATCATAGTTACTGAGAGTAGTTACACATCAAACTAAACCCTTCTCATAACAGATATGGATACACTGATCCACCTGAGCAGTCATGCTGAAGTACACACAATGTCCTAATCACACAATAAACTCACAACTCAGGACATTCAGACTGCAGATGAACAACTTTATACCCCACCACTCACTCTAATGAAGACACAAAGAGAACATTTACTCACAGAGCATCACAGCGAGTGGACTGAACTCCATCCTGTCTCTCTAATGACTGACTGACTGAGCAGTGGTGTGTGGTAAAGTCTCAGCACTTCCTGTGTTGTCTCGCTGTCAGATTGCACCACAAGGAAAGAAAGAAAGAACGAGAAAGATCTACGATCTTTAACTTCTGTTTTAGTACATGCAGACTCTGTATCTGCTACTCCTTCCTCTTTCCAGAAAAATACTGAATATTAAATACTTGCTGTTTCTCTCTAACACCCAGACACAAAAGAGGACAGTGACAATAAAGGAGAGCAGAGGTGTGTGCTAAGGTCCTGTGTTCTCACAGAGCAAATGAGACAGAAAGAGATAGAGATAGAGAGAGAGAGAGAGAGAGAGAGAGAGAGAGAGAGAGAGAGAGAGAGAGATCTTCAACTTCTCTTTTAGGAGATATAGACTTTGCTGTGCCAGTTCCTTCCTCTTTCTAGGTAAATCACAATGTTTTTAACTCACACAGTTACATACATACAAAAGTGGACAAATGACAGCAGCAGTGGTCAGCTAATTTTATCTCAGATAACATACAAATATTTTAGATAGCTGCAGTGGGGCATTGAACACATTTTGGTACAAAGTACAATGAGACCTCAAATTACTGTAGATTTTACAGTAATTCACTGGAAACCTGGGTTTATATATCAGGAACTTTGCCAATGCAAGGCTTAATGTGAACGCAACAACAGGACATCACATAATACACTGAGTCTCAAGAATCTCAATTAAATCCAGCAGCTAAACACATGACACCTAACAGAAAATCACAAAATGAAACAAACTGGTTGCAGAAAACTGGCTGATAAAATATGTTTTTACTTCTTTGTTTGAATGCTTTTCACATTAAAGTCAACCAGAATTGATTTTTCAATTTAATACTATTTGCGATCGTTAGTAAGATGGCGGCACAGCAGTAGCACGCAGCGGCCTCTCCGGATCCATAATGGTGCTGTTTTTGTTTCGTAGCCGATTTATTTATTTATTTATTTTACAGCACATGGACATCAGAGCAACTGGTGTTTATGTTTACCATTGTAGGACACTGCTAAAATACAGAAATCATGCAACAATCAACCTGGCATGATGATCTGCTGGAGAAGCTACATGATCTTGGTTCACTGTGGAGACAAGGCCTCCAGTCCTAGGCATACCAGTGTTAAGTAGCAATAATAGAAATGCGATTAGCAGTGCAGAAAAAGCGGAACTTTTGGTAAAAACTTTTGTGAAGATCCACAGTACTGAAAATCTATCCTCAACAGCCAAGCAGTATAGAGATCAGACACTTGCCCAAAATCCAGGGATAGTAGAAAGAAGGACTACATCAGGGGGAGAGTTTACTTGCCATTTACTCTATTTGATTTAAAAAGCGCCGTATCAAATGCACGGCAAACGGCACCAGGGAAAGACGGTATATGCTATAACATGTTAGGTCACATGAGGGACATCACACTTGATGTAGTATTGAGACTAAGTTCAATATGGTATGGAATACAGGAAAAATCCCACTAACATGGAAACAGGCAGTTCTAGTTCCAATACTCAAACCTCAAAGACCTGTCAGATCCAGCAAGCTATAAACCCATAGCATTAACATCACAGTTAGGGGAAACTATGGAGAGGATGGTAACAGATAGATTAGATCACTATATAGAATGTAAAGGGCTTCTCTCACCGTATCAGTCAGGATTTCGTAAAGGTAGGGGGACCAAGGATTCTGTATTATGCCTAGAAGTGAACACATGTTTATAAGGTTTTATGGACACCACAGCTTTAGGAATCCCTATATTAAAAACAAAAATAATCTATTGTTAATCAAGTACATAAAGAAATTCCCACAGAGGTGCAAAAAGCTATTTAAAACAAAACTATGAACAATTTAACGGGAAGTAAACATATAATTTGAAATACTGCTTTGATGTAAACTTACAGAACCACTGTGAACCAGAAATAAAATGACATTAATTTCTGTAGTATAAATTTGTTAGTTAAAATAAATTAAAATGCAAATGGACAAACTCTACTTGGTAATGTACAAACACAACCAGTTCCATTTCCAATCAAATTAATTCATTTATTAATGTTTGTTTACTTCCATAATTAATTAATTAAAAGTAACTTCCTTTCTTTACAACCACAAACATTCTATTGATTAAACAATCTAAAAAAATTGGCTTGGTAATGTACAGAAACAACCTCCTCAACTCCAGTACAACTCAGACATGTACTCATGAACAAATAAAGAAAGAAATGTAAAATACAACTGTATATTATTACCCTGAGCAGGTGTCACTGGTACAAGTGAAATCAGCACTAAAAAAAGAACAGAAACAGAGAACATGATATACTGACACATGAAAAAGATGCAGTGTATGATTAAAAACAGCACGTTTTCGACACACTGAACTCATATGAAAGAAATACAGTGTGTGTATCAAACATGTATCAGCAGATATTATTCCTGATAGAAGGACTCAGTGGACACATTAATCCAAACAGCAGGACATAAAACCAATGGACTCTTTCACTGTAACACTCAGTACATATCCTAATCATAGACTAATCTCATCATTCAGGACTTTAAAGTGCTGTTAAAATTCTGTTTGAGATACACGCAGAGGAGAAAAGTAAAGCCTGGAGTTTGTAGCATGAGCCTGGACTCAGGTTCCTGTCTGTGTGGAATTTCCCATGTTCTGCCTGTAAGAGAACGACAGCTGAGAATGTTGACAAAAAAGACTAATTGGGCCTCAAATAAAGTGACAAATGTGTTGAAAGTGAGACCTTTAGTGTTAATGTAATTCCTTGGGCATGCCTCCTTTTCTGTCACTGGTTACCATGGTTATTATGGTTATTACGCTGATGAAAGCCGTTAGCCAGAAATGAGCATTAATGCAGATATTTCCCCTGCAGCATGCTTGTAGCTAGTGTTTCATTTGTTATTGTTTTAAAATATCTTGATATCTCAAAACACTTTTTTTCCAACACTCTCTACTGCACTCACTTTGTCTCCAACACTCTCTACTGCACTCACTTTGTCTCCAACACTTTCTACTGCACTCACTTTGTCTCCAACACTCTCTACTGCACTCACTTTGTCTCCAACACTCTCTACTGCACTCACTTTGTCTCCAACACTCTCTACTGCACTCACTTTGTCTCCAACACTCTCTACTGCACTCACATAATCTCCAACACTCTCTACTGCACTCACATAATCTCCAACACTCTCTACTGCACTCACTTTGTCTCCAACACTCTCTACAGCACTCACTTTGTCTCCAACACTCTCTACTGCACTCACTTTGTCTCCAACACTCTCTACTGCACTCACATAATCTCCAACACTCTCTACAGCACTCACTTTGTCTCCAACACTCTCTACTGCACTCACTTTGTCTCCAACACTCCCTACTGCACTCACATTGTCTCCAACACTCTTTACTGCACTCACTTTGTCTCCAACACTCTCTACTGCACTCACTTTCTCTCCAACACTCTCTACTGCACTCACTTTGTCTCCAACACTCTCTACTGCACTCACTTTGTCTCCAACACTCTCTACTGCACTCACTGTGTCTCCAACACTCTCTACTGCACTCACTTTGTCTCCAACACTCTCTACTGCACTCACTTTGTCTCCAACACTCTCTACTGCACTCACTTTGTCTCCAACACTATCTACTGCACTCACTTTGTCTCCAACACTCTCTACTGCACTCACTTTGTCTCCAACACTCTCTACAGCACTCACTTTGTCTCCAACACTCTCTACAGCACTCACTTTGTCTCCAACATTCTCTACTGCACTCACATAATCTCCAACACTCTCTACAGCACTCACTTTGTCTTCAACACTCTCTACTGCACTCACTTTGTCTCCAACACTCTCTACTGCACTCACTTTGTCTCCAACACTCTCTACTGCACTCACTTTGTCTCCAACACTCCCTACTGCACTCACTTTGTCTCCAACACTCTCTACTGTGCACAATTTGTCAGAAAAAAAAACATAATGCTGTAGACAGACAGACAGACAGACAAACAGACAGACAGATTTACAGACTTTCATCGACCCTGCAGGGGAAATTTGTGGAAAAAAAATAAGTAAATCTCCATATAGTCATCCAAGCTCAGGAACCCATGAACTTAGAGCCCTAAAGCCGTAACTCCACCACTGTATGCTCTCTGATTAAAGTAAAAATGCATGATCCCATCCATGATATACAACATGCATACCTAATTATGCATTTCAACATAAATAAAAAAAGAATACAAAAATGTGAGGGAAACATCTTTTGTTATGTTGAGATTACAAGATAAAAAAAATACATACATATCCTTTCTGGACGGACACCAATTTGTAAATTGTCTAACACTAAAAAATATAGTTATTTTCTGTTCTGTCAGCCAATGTCTACTTTAAAAACAGATGCACTCATCCATGATGTACAGCATGTACTGTATGCATAATGCTGCATTGTGATATGAGAATTATATCAAAACAACAACTTTTTTATGTAGAGGAAACTGCTTTTGTGAGAACCAGAAGAAAAATAATTGATGATATCAAGAGAACGGCAGAGAGAAAGGATAAATAAATAATTTATGGCCTTTCTGGACTACATTTGCATCACTGCCATTATATTCATTATAGAGATATTATTGTACCTAGTGGTCAAACATTGTATGCGCCTTTCCCAATCAATAACAACACACCATAAACAAACAAACAAACAAAATTGTCTTGCCTTTCAACAACATGTTAACAGCAGCCTACAAGCTAAAACAGGACCTGAGGAAATGAACAGATTCACCAATAGGAAATGTGATGTAATATTTCCTCTAGGCTATGATGTTGAGGGAACATCTATCCAATGAAATTAGGACAACATATTGTTTCAAAAGAAACATAAATCACGAATTGTTTTAACTTAACTGATGTAGGGAATCTAGCCAGCGGTGGGCAGAGCACAGACACACAGGAGGCTGTTTAGGTTTAGAATTTATTTAAAGTGTGTTGCTGTGAGTGCTCAGACGTCCGCGGGGCTGCCAGGGTGAGGAGTCTTCGGTCGCGTCGGAGTCTCTGCAAAAAACCACACAACAGATTCGTATGCAAGCCTTGGAGCCTCCTCTCCCTTTGCGAACGGAGGATCGCCCTTTTATACTCCCCCGTCGGCTGCCTGGTGGTGGAGAATTGCCGCGCTTCTTATCAGCCGCCAGCCATGTGTGTGTCGGCGGCTCCGCCCCGCAGCCACGCGCACTCCAGCTGTCCAAGACATTGGTGGTTCTGAAGCGGAGCTGTCCCTTCAGCACCACAGCGGCAGGAGAGCAGGAGCGATCTTTACTTCTTGTGCACCGGCTGCCGGCCCGTCGCCACACGGATTTAGTTTCCATCTGTTAGGAGATCCATTATAATGGTCTGTTGGATTAATCTTTGCTTGTTGGCATTTGAAATAGTTTTATTCAAGTGAGGATTTTAACATAAGAAAGAGGCTGAATGGTCAGCTTTTGAATCATAAAAACAAAACCAGGTCTACTCTACTTCCTGTGATTGAAGTTAACATGTACAGTAGGTTACACAGCCATACTTTGGGAATGTTTTTATTACAGTTAAAAATTTATTTCTGTTAGCATTGCACCATGAATTTCTCAACAAACTGCAGTTCTGTTCTTCAGAACTCTGAAGTGGGTTCAATTCACTTGGAATAACAGAGGTGCTGACACCCATTAACTTGTAGCCAGAGATTGGCTTATGGTGCAGGAGGAAGTGCATTTAAACCTCAAGATGTGGACGTCCGGGTTTGCTCCATGGAAGTTCTCTCTCGTTTGTTCCCATTCACCGGTGCCGGCATTTTCCTTGCAATCAGGGTGAATGGATAAGTGTACCTGCAATCATTTTTAGACGAATTTGCTACTTGCTACCGGTAAGTGTGGTTTATGTTTCCAGCAACAGGTAGTTTAGAACTAGATGATGTGTGCCAGGATCAGTGGGTGTTGTCCTCTATCTGTCTAGCTTCTGAATGTTAGATTCAAGCATCATCTGGCTATTGCTATCTGGTATGTAGTGTAGATTTATTTAATCATGGGCCGATTCCTGTTCGTTGGTGGCATCCAGTAACACAGGGATTTTAATATTTCCAGGAGTGGTCTTGATGTTGTTGTGCTACAGGTTTTGTGGCACTACTTTAAAGGGGTTATGATGCTTTTTAATGTTTTCCTTTTCCTTTAGTGTGTAATGTATCTGTTTGTGCATGTATAACATCTGCATAATCATCAGCATAATCTCCCCCAAAGGGATTTATTCTAACAGAGAACACTGCTCCAGACCTGCCTAAAATGACCTTGACCCCTCTCAACTGTGACTGAAAAGAAAAAAAAATCTGTGAATGTTTACTGCTGTGTGTTGCTCAATTGTTTTTTTATTTTCTTTCTTTCTTTATTTATTTTTTTCTTCGCAATGGAATATTTGGGAAAGGGAGGGGAGGAGAGAAGAAAAAAGGTCATGTTCAGCAGACATGTTTGGTAGACGTGTTCAGCAGAAATGTCCAGAAGAAATGTTTAGTTCAGCAGAAATGTGCAGCAGAAATGTTCATCAGAAATGTTCAGCAGAAATGTTCAGCAGAAATGTTCAGCAGAAATGTTCATCAGAAATGTTCAGCAGAAATGTTTAAGTCAGCAGAAATGTTTAGGTCAGCAGAAATGTTCAGCAGAAATGTTTAGGTCAGCAGAAATGTTTAGGTCTGCAGAAATGTTTAGGTCAGCAGAAATGTTTAGGTCAGCAGAAATGTTCAGCAGAAATGTTCAGCAGAAATGTTTAGGTCAGCAGAAATGTTTAGGTCAGCAGAAATGTTCAGCAGAAATGTTCAATAAAAATGAAACTGGAAAAAAAAAGAAACAGAGAAAATGATGTAAACATGGAAAAGATTCGGTGTATGACTGAAAACAAGACATACATGTATGTATATATAGCATTCTAGACCCTGTTATGCTATGCTTATTTTCCTGCTGTAGACATCAGACCCAGGTGAGTGTGAGAGAGAAGGTTATTTTTCCTGTTATCAGACAGTCCCTGAGCAGCAACCTGACAGAGAGGCGGAAACGTGTCCAGGACGTGCACAACATGCGGCTCAGAAGAGCGATCTTCTCCTAGCTATATGCAACAGTAAATATAATGAAGTACAAATCTGCTTTTTTTGTAAATGAATTGATATCTTGCAGAAGTTTTCTTATTTGACCTGTGCATCTTCTCAGATTGTGGATAATGACAGTGTGTGTGTGCCTTCAATGCTATCATCTGTTTTGGAATACAAGATGATTGCTCTAGATATCTTGTTTTGTTTTGAGTTTTCTTTTTTCGCTTTGCCCTGTAAATTATAGTAAATTACTCTTGATGGCTGCTAAATCCAATTAATCATAGCTTTAAACCCCTAAACACAGTAGAAAGTCACATGGACACAAATTCGGAAAACATCAAATAAATAATAGGCTAAATGTTAGCCTACACAGCTCTTGCTTGTGAAGTGGTATCGAGGCAATATCAAATTAAATAAGGCCAGCATGATATCTAAGGACTAAAACATACTAGGCTGTGTTATTTCCATAGGAAATCTTCATGGTGTGATTTGGTTACAACCCCTAAGCAGATTCTTTTCTTATAACAGCACGTCCCAAAGTGTTTTATACTCTTATAACACAGTCATTTGACAACAATATTTTTTCAAATGAAGTAAACAATAACTCGGCATGCTTTTTAAAAATCAGTTTATAGTTCTGCTTAATGTTGTGGCAGTTAAGTCCTGTTATCACGAGGCATTAGAAAACTGATGAACACCTCCTGACCAGTCAGATTTAAGAATTCAACAACATTATAATATAAATAGAATGACTAAATTATTATTATTACAAGCATAAAAGCATTGATTATGGAACACAAACAGGATAAGCTCTTTTTTTTAGAATGTAAATGGTATGACCAAAAGTATGTGGACACCTGAGTTTTGAACATCCCATTCTAAAAACGTAGGCATTAATATACATGTGGTCTCCCCTTCACTCCTATAACTCCACTCTTCTGGAAATACTTTTCACTAGATTTTGGACTGGGGCTGGGGGGATTTGCCCATTCAGCCACAAGAATGCAAGAGGTTAGGCACTGGTGTTGGATGAGAGGGCCCTGAGAGGGCCCCTTAGTTCCAGTGAAGGGAAATTGTAATGCTACTTCATACAAAGACATTTTAGACAGTTGTGTGCTTCCAACTTTGCGGCTACAGTTTGGGGAAGGCCATATGGGTGTGATGGTCAGGCGTCCACATACTTTTGAACATATAGTGTATTGATGTGTAAACAGATTTTTTTCTAACTTTTACTAACAATATCCTTTTGATTAAGTGCCATTTGTTCTGTCTGCACTACTGTAACATAAAATGGATATAAAAGAAAAGATCTGTACTGTGATTGGTACAGAAGTCATTTTGAAAGCTGTTTGGTGTGCACTTAGGATTCATGCAGTACACAGTACTACTGTAACTAAAAGCTTCTTCTCATCCTCAGCATTATGTTTTTCCACTGCAGTGGAATTTCATTCATTCTTTGCAAAGTATAAGCTCAGCTTAACATGTGTTGTGACATTACCAAGCCGTGTTTTCACTTTGTGTGTCATTCCTCGTTTGATCCTGTTTCTGTCCAAAGTTCCCGTGTTTATGGCCTGACCTAGTTTGTCCTGTTTGCTGACTGTCTGTCTTTTGCCGGTTTCTTGACCACGAGGTTGCTCAGTGATTTTGGATGATTTGCTTTGTTTTCATTAAATCGGTCTAATACAAGGATTTACACACATGCAGCCTAATTCAAGACAGTTCTGATTTCCAGCATCAGGACAGATTACTGAAAGTGAGTCTATCCTGTGCCACTTCAACACCTTTGAGGTGATACTAGGGAAGAAAACTTGCCACTTGGGCACATTACAGTTACCCAACCAGAACGAACAGAAGTTAAAATGTACTTTAAATATGCTCCACATTGATGGAAAGGCAGTACCTTTGCAAATACTCAAAAGCCGATCAAGCACACCATTGATTAATCCAAAACTAAATGCAAAAACAGTGGAAATTTGATTTGGAATACAAAAATATAAAAAGACATAAAAAAGAGGAAAAATGGAAAATATAAGCAATATCAAGCCCTAATCCCTTAATTAAAGCAGTAGTCAATGTGTTCAAGGAGCTTTCTGTGCTGGCTGACAGGGTATGAGGCGCTGCAGATGGGACAGTCCAGAAAGCGCTCATCCAACGTGTTGGAGCTCTTTAATGGAGATGTGGGGTTCAGGATACGGTCCTGATTGGTCGTCTTATCCAAATCCAGCCTGGTGCATGAGCTTGGCTCAGAGAACCGAGTTTCTCGCTGCAGTTTCTGTATATTGTTATTAAAATAAATCAATCAATAAATAAAGTTCACTGATTTGGATTGACTGAATTACTTTCTGATTTACTTATAAAATCAACTTTACCTTTTTTTTAAAAGTGATACTTTGGTGAACGTGGATTTCTGCCGACTCCAAGCGTGTGATTTGGTCTCTAGCCTTGCGAAGCTCCTTCAGCACTTTGTGGAGCAGGTGCTGTAGACTTTGTCGGTCCTGTTTTTCGTTCTCAAAGTCTCTAGCAGACGATTGGACCTGCCAGATAAAGTTGGAAATGCTTTAGAGAATCGATCCATCATCTATCTGGTAATATAAAGGTTCACTGAAGCAAAATCTTGTACCTGTTGCTCTAAAACAGCCATTCTTTTCTGATCTTCATGCCGTAAAGCTAAAGTTTGTCGCCAACTTCTACGCTCCACTTGCAGTTCCTCCTGGACTCGCACCACCTCACGGCTCTTCTCTTCATACTTGGCTTTCAGCGCCACCAACTCGACCTGTAGGCGGCTCGCCCTTTTGCGTTCCTCCTCCATCTCCCTCGGGCTCTCCTGCAGCTGCTTCTCCTGCTGCATGGAGGCAGGTGACTGACCTGGATCACGGGAGTCAGAAAGACAGACCTCTGAATATTACCTTTCATCAAGTTAAGAGAATCTTGAAGCACCCAGTAACCTTAGATAACCTTAGATAACAGATGAAATTTGCCATTATAGTAGAAAAAGAGCAGATGTGAAGTGGACCTTTAAAAACATTTGTTGCAGAGTTTCTCGTAGCATGTAAAAGAAGTGGATTCACTCAAGTGACATCACTTCCTACTGGTTTTCGGTGAGGCCCTACCTTCTGATTTGGTCTCTTCTTGCTGTTGTTCTAGTGTTCGCTGGGCTTGGTTTAACTGCTGCTCGAGCTCTATACGTCTGGCCAGATTCCACTGCATACAGGACTCTCTCTCATGGTCATAAACTTTCCATTTCTGATTTTTTTCCTGAGCCTAGCACAGGGGGAAATAAAACACATGTCATCAGGTAATGAGTTCAACTATGCTGAGCAGCAACGTAGAAGAAAATCTGAGTGTCATGCTTTCTGTCGACTCACATCTCGCAGTTGCTCCTTGAGAATGGCGATCTCATCTGAAGGAACCTATTAAATACATCAAGAATGTGATTCTTCACCTAGAACTACAACCACATATTAAAACATTTTCATACCATGGTGTTGTTGAATACTCAAATCTGATGTACAATCTTAATGCACTTGCAACTTTATAATCGTCTCATCCACCATGAAAAGCCACCCTCTCCATTAAAATCTCACTCATTCAGAATTATTCCATACAAATTAGATCTATCTAGACAGCGGGCTAGCCTCCAGAGGAAAACCGTATTAGCAGAACGATCAGTTATTTGGAGCTGTTCAGTTTCTTAACATTTTACCACTATGAAGAAAAACTATTCACTTTTCATATTATTGCTGATTTTTATTTATTCATTTGGAGAGAAAAAAAATATGCAAAGTGACTCCTCCAAGCATGGAACACAATAGTGAAGTGATTCTGAGCTTTGAAACTTGCAGTCAAAACCTTGTGCTTCAAAACAGTTGTGTTCCTCGACCTGTAAGGGGTGCATCGTTCATAGTCTGAATTCTACAGACAAAAAGAGACTCACCTCCAGCAGCTTGGCTTCATCTGACTCAGGACATGCAGGATAAAGCCTTCCATTTTGTTTCGACATGTCCTCCAAAGTCATCCTCAGCTGGGCATTTTCCTTCTTTAATTTCTCAAGTTCAGCTTCTACAGCCTTTGAGCCACTGCTTATAAATCCTAGTTTCTTTGAAAACGTTTTCATGGCTCCTTTAAATCCCATCATTGTTCCCTGGAAAACAATAAGTGTATACCAAGCATTTATTTATTTATTCATGTGTTAGTTAGACAGACAGATTTAATGATCATGGAGGGAAATTCACCTATTACAGCAGCAGACAGATAGAAGTTTACTAAACGTAATTAAACATGATATTAATTAACAGTATTAATTAGTATAAGTATTTTTATTTTATGCACCTTAATTAAATGTTGTTTATATGGTGTTATTATAAGACCTTATGAGTTAAAAGGTAGTTTAATTTTTTTTTATTACAGAATTTTCTACCAGAAACACATTTAGGGTATTGATTAGATAAGGAATAAAACAAGATAAAGTGCATTATTTTTTAATTACAGCACACCGGAAGTGTTTAATTCCCCTCATACCACAGTAACTTGCTAAAAGGGACCATTTTTAATGAGTTAATGACACACACAGCGTTGATACCGTTCCAATGGAGGCACCGAGGTTGCAATTCTTCCGGACCTGAAGGGGGCAGCAAATACGCGCAAGTGTTTTAGTCCGTCCACAAGTGGTGACGAAGAAGAAGACGAACAATAACAACAAGCACACGGGAAAAACTACAGAAGTTTATCTCCACCGCGCGAAGTGTGTCATGTTCTGCGTTTCATATCTATAGTAGTGGTTTAGTACAAGGGCTTCAGAGCGCTCTTATTATTCTTTCCTGCTTTATTCTCTCCTGCATTAACCATCTTTCTGTAATAAACCGTTTTACCTTCAGAGGACGAGTCTGCGAGTGTTGTAAAATGTCCACTACAATTTGGCGTCTCCTGGCTGGACTGCACGAGTCTTTCAGATTTTCTGGAGAAGTCTGTGTTGATGTGAAGGAGGTTTGTTCTTTGTCGTGGAGACTGAAAGACTGATGTGGCCTCGCCACTGACCGGTAGACGTCATCAAGAATTTAGAATTTCATGATGTCATGCAGTCATGATGTCATGCAGTCATAGTGTACTGTTCTCATAGTGTACTACTCTCATAGTGTACTGTTCTCATAGTGTACTGCTCTCATAGTGTACTGTTCTCATAGTGTACTGCTCTCATAGTGTACTGTTCTCATAGTGTACTGCTCTCATAGTGTACTGCAGACATAGTGTACTGCTGTCATAGTGTACTACTCTCATAGTGTACTGTTCTCATAGTGTACTGCAGTCATAGTGTACTGCAGACATAGTGTACTGCTGTCATAGTGTACTGTTCTCATAGTGTACTGCTCTCATAGTGTACTGCAGTCATAGTGTACTGCAGTCATAGTGTACTGCTCTCATAGAGTACTGCAGACATAGTGTACTGCTCTCATAGTGTACTGCTCTCATAGTGTACTGCTTTCAGTGTACTGCTCTCATAGTGTACTGCTGTCATAGTGTATTGCTGCCTCTGTGGAAGGGAGTCAGTGATATAAGAAATTTATTTATTTATAAAGAGATTTTTTAAAATGATTTTTACAAATGGTGCTCAACAACAGAAGCTAATTTGTGTTCAATTGAAATAAAACTCATAGATGATCAATTTTATGTTGAATTCACAGACTGAGCTACTTTTGGGACCATGTTCAACATGTGAGATAAATATATAAGTTTGGATATTCCCTCAGTTTTAGTCGAGGATTCTGCCCAAAATAGATAAGTCTTTAGAAAAGCAATGATTTAAGGATTTTTTCATCCCTTCAATTTTAGATTTGAAGTTTGAGTGTTCTCTATTAGCACAGTTCTTGGTAATCATAACCCCTGGGTACTTAACCTCCTCTTTTACTGGAATACCCTCTATTTCTTCTTCTAGAGAAAGTCCTGCCAAGAATATCAATACCTATATTATCCTCAGTTTTGCTTTTTTATGATGAAAGACATTAATTGAACTGCTAGGTTAAACAGTAATGGTGAAATTGGGCATCCTTGGTGGATTCCTCATTTAATCTGAATTCTGGGTGATAGACCCAGGTTCAGGGAAACACTACTGAAAACATCATTATAGAACATGGATATTACACTACGAAACATGGGACCAGAGCCAAAGATTTCTAAAGACTTCAACAGAAAAGGGTGCTCGAGGGTATCAAATGCCTTGAAAAAAATCATTTAAAGATAACGGACAAAAAGACAGATTTAAAAGCAAGAACTACAACCTTACTGAAGTCATTCCTCCCACACAGGCATATCAACACATTTACAAAGACCCATGTTACCTTATGAACTCGCCCCTGTGACCAACGCTATAGAAACATTCAGATACTATTTTCATCAGTATCGTAGCAGGGCTCTATGCTAACAATTTCTTTTAGGAGCACTTGTGCTCCGAATTACAAAAAATTGAGCATGTTTAGGTTGTTTTTTTTTTTATATTTATTTATGTTTTTTAGTGATGGTAACATTAATGTGCCACAATATAACACACAAGTAGGCATGAGAAAACTTGAGCTGGTCAATTATGACAGAATTTAGGAACATAGTGTGAGTCAGGACACATTAATTTACCTTCTGATAAACTAAATTTTATATTTTCAGTTCATTTTACAGACTGTATGCAAAAAACAACCGTTAACCTGTGACATGAGTGACTGGTTAAATGAGTTTAATTAATGTACTGTATAAGTTGAAACATACAAGAACGTTAAAAAGGACACATGGTACACGATAGTAATGTAAATAATCTAATGTAAAAATGTGAGAATAAAACTTATAATGAACAATTTCTCAAAAGCTGGAATGTGTAAATGCATAACTAAATTAAATAAGCAATTTGTAGCAAAAAAACAAGCAATTGTGCAACCATTGTAATGTGTGCTATACATCATAGGACTTCATAAGGTGTCTACTAGATCATCCAAACCACAGTGTGAAATCTGTAGCCCTGTGTATTTAATTTTTAAGTATCTAATTTACTCTTTCAGTTTGCACAGGTGTATTACTGAATCTGGCAAACATTTCTTTTCACTGCTGTGGACTGAAGTGGTGTCATCCTCTTCCACCACTTTAATCAAAACGGTCCCCAGCTTTAGTCCAGCCACACTTGCCCATGAGCAGATCGGATGTCCACATGGTTGAGTTCAGTCCAGTGAAGTCTGAGTTTGCATAGAGAAAAAGATCACATAAATACAGGTCAGGAAGCCAGGTTCAGGTGTGCAACATCAGCCATTACCCATCTGGCTCCACATTAAACCACTCCCCTTTGCTCAATTATAATACTAGAATTACAGCTCAGGCTCTCTTCTGACTAATGTCTGGTTCTCTAGTACTAACTTTCTGATTCGATGGCTGCTGCAACAAATCATCAAGTTGTTTGGTGTCAGTTCTTTGAATATTCATAACAAATTATTATAACAAACTATTAGAAGACGATGGAAAGTTCTCTAGCTAGCTACCAAACTAAGATTCTGGGAAGTGGGGCTTTGTGTACAAGGAGTAAACCCAACCTTTTCAATGTTTTTGTAGTTCACCTTACAACTGCTAGAGCCCAAATCCTGCCTAATACCTATTTCTTACTTCATGGTGTTCGGTTTGTCTTTTAAGCTTCATAACAAGCTGGTGTCATCAGTCTTACCTTGGTGTTCAGCTTCAGCTCTGAGTATACAGTATCAGCACCAACACTGGCTTTTTCTAATTGGAGCAAGAGATATTGTATTAATCTCTAGAAAAATCCATCTAAACACATTAAATAATGGTTTTCTCTACCTTTTATTCTCATAGATTTTTTCTGTGGTTTTATTACAAGTTCACTATAAGTCACATCACTACCACTGGGTTCAGCATCAACATCTGCAGAGAGAACAAAACCATCACAGATCACCAGCCTTATAATACATCATTCATTACAGCATCACTTATACCACAGTGCTGTTGAAGTCTCAGTTTTTATAGAAACATCTCAGTGGCTATTTGTCAGTTTCAGGAAGTGGCGTCTTTGTTCCTTGGACGTTTCTGGTTAGTTGTCGAGCACATTCAAAACAACGGCAGGTGCTTTATGCACAGTGAGATTGCGATATTGTATCTCGCCATTAAAAATGTCAGTATTAAAACTAGGACCATGTTGCTCGGTGGTTGGATGCTCCCTCAGGCCCAGATATAACCTACTTATTAAATTAAAGTGTTTAGATTTCCGAAAAACAAAAACACACCTGGATTCCAGCAGTGAAGCGAGAAGCTGTATACCGATTAGCAATTCTAGGATATGTAGAACACACTTTAGCGCTAGTAAATAAACAACATTTTTGCCACTGAGTTGTTTGTATTTCTTTTCATGCATTATTTAAACATGACGCAGCATAATTTGAGCCAGCGTAGTGGCTCCGTCATTGTTTTCATATTGTGGCGCCAGGCCGGTAGCCGGCGCACAGGAAACGAAGATCACTGCTCACGCGACTGCCGCAGTGGCGCAGAAGAGACAGTTCCGCTTCAGCGCCACCAAATGTTTTGGACATCCAGAGAGCACGTGGCTGCGGGGCGGGGCCGCCGACACACCCACGGTTCGTGATTGGTGCACCGTGCGGAAGAATTCCACCATCCAGCAAGCGAGGGGAGAGTATAAAAGGGCGATATTCCACTCGCACAAAGAGAGAAATATTTCCGAGCACGTGCGCGAATTTCTGGCGTGTTTATGCAGTTTTGCCGTCGCGTGCCTGTCTGCTAATCGCTGTTGTGTGTTTTTTCGGGTTTCAGGTGACTCCGACGCGAGTGACGGCTCCGCCGCGCCCTATTGACTGTAACCGCCAACGGCTGAGATCCTCACCGCCCAATCGCCCTTCAACCCACACACGCACACACACCCCCGTTCACCGATTGGCTTAAATAAATCCCCCATAACATTGAAACAGCCTCCTGTGTGTCTGTGCTCCGCCCACCGCTGGCTAAAATCCCTACAATATGTAGCTAGCCTGCTTTTGATACGTTTGTAGCGACAATGCCAGGTTTGTATTTCCGTTTCATTTCTTAATGTTCTGTGGGTTATAACTAGGAAGGTAGCAGTTCACATTCGTTATCTAGCTATCTAGTCAGCTGACAGATGCGATGAGTAGCACTTTATAATAATTTTGTATTGTGTAACATTAGCTAACATCATTAGTTTACAAAAGATAACCGTAAACAACAGTTTTCCATCACTTCTTAAGCATGGTTTATGTTTATTCCAGCATGCACTAATGCATTTTAAACAATAACAGTAGTAACTGTTAACATTATGAATTAACCAGGTACAACGACCACTAAAAACCTCCCTGGTCATCTTAACGCCGAGACACGCAGAGTACATTTTGACGATGTTTGACTTGCTCCAACTTCAAACACAAGACAAATGTCATCCAAATTGTACAAACAAATGTTCCCAACTTTTCCACCACGGAAGTAATTGTAAGCATCCAGACTGTGATAGGCTTTTACTGCATCTCTCGTGTAGACGCACTGGCTATTAACCAGCTAATGGTACATGTCTGGATAAGTATCTTCATGTAAACGTTTAATGTTCTGTGTGAAAAGTTCTCTCCCTGGGTAATGCCACTTCATTTATTTTCAGTTTTTGTAAATACCTCAACAATTCAGATTTAGCTAGACCTAAAAAGTATGCGCTTGTCATTTTGTTTTGACTCGTCTGGGATTTAAAAATAGCGAAATGGAAATGCTTCAGGACCAGACATGTGCAGTAGCACTGTAACTCGTTTATTATTGTTTACGTCCTTAAAGTGGTCTATAGTAATAATTCCTTTATCTTTCAGTATGCACTGTAGCATCTGTTCAGGACAGTGATTGTCAGTGTAATAGATGACTGTATATATTGGAGACTGTTCCACTTGTAGATTTATGCGAAATGTCTCATCATTAAAAATACTCTACCGTTGTTCCCCTTTGCCTTATTTTTCTCCGTGACCTCTGCGTAAGTGTCTTCTCTGCTCTCAGCTGCAGCTTCACCTGAACACAGTGCAGTGTGTTAATCACTACAAGACACTGCTGTACTTTACTGTACAGCATTCATCTACAGTTATGTCTCCTACTGCAACAGGAAGTGTTTGAAATAAAGCTACCTGTTCCACTCGCATCTGCCTGGTCCACAGTGGTATAGATATTAGCATTTCCTTCTGAAAACAGAAGAAACATTCTCAAAAAATGCAAAAAAAAAAAAAAAAGTTGTTTTATGAAGACATGTAGAAATAAACAGTGATTGACAGAGTGTCTGACCAGCCTGAAGTGGTGTGTGTCCTGACTGAGAGTCTTCAGCTCCTGACCGGCTCTGATTCTGCTCTGATGTCTGATTTTCTATAGAGGGAGACAGATTCTACATCTGAACCGGGTGTAAATATTGTAGGAAACACTTTATTTTACACAGCGCTGATTACAGTACACTGTACAGCCCTGTAGGGGAATTATCAAAAAATAAAAAATAAAAATAAACAGTGAGGAATAGTTACAAATACTAGCTATGGATATAATGCTAATAACAGTGTCATTTGACAGGGATTTCCATAGTTAATACTGGAAAGTAATTTTTTGTTTATTGTGCAATCTACATTTTATTAACGTTGTTTAATTCTGTACACTATAATCTGGACTGTGACCATATTAATTTAAATGTGTCCAATATTCTAAACAAGCCCCCCTTTCATCAACTTAATATTTCCATATAAATCAGTATTATACTCTATGCTATATACTCCAAGTAAGTAGTATATTCTATATTACTTAGATAAAGCAGTTATCAGACCTTTCTTTATTTTGCAGAACCACAGCAGGATCATTAAGATTAATAAAATAATGAAGAAGGCGGCCAAACTCAGTCCCACAGCCACTCCTACTGTTCCAGCGCTGGATCTAGAACCTGAGCCTGAGGAAAGAAAGAGACCAGAATTTAAGCATTTAAGCAGTGTACATCTAAACGCTGTCATTTAAGATAGAAATAAATAAAAAGAAATTCTCACAAGGTTTCTCACCTCTGACTGAGACCCAGCTTTTCGGTGACTCTCCTCTCTCTGGGTGTTTACAGTGGTAGAAACCTTCATCTGACTTTGAGACAGTTCGGATGATCATCTCTCCTGTAGTCTGTGTCTGGAGAACTGATCCATCTTTATAGAAATCAGCTCGGAGGTTTGAGGACTTTGGGTTGCGATGTAAACAGCGTAGAGTCAGAGGATGTCCCTCAGTCACAGGATGGACAGGACTCTCCAGGATCACATCACCATCTAGAACACAGAAAATCAAATGTACAGCAAAATGGATTACAACATGAATATTTATTTATATAAACAGTGACTAATTATATAAATATCCTTAGTTTATGGTGTGTAATACAATAACTAATTGATATGTATTATAGTGTAAAGCCAATCCTGACTGAAATCAAGTAGTGTTGATCAGAGTTTGTTCAAATAACTGCAGTCTCTGTAACTTTCAGTGTGAAACTCATTAGTGTTATTGTGTTTGTGGTGTTGAATTGGATGAAAACTCTTTAGGAGTGTAAAACTAGAGTTGTGTAGAGTCACATTACAGCCTCATTCAGTGTTTTACCTGCTCTACCGTAGCTGATTCAGCTCATGAGAGAAACTCCACTGTGCCGTTCTGTTGCTGTCTTCAGGTAATATTAAAATGACAAAACATTCAGAACTTTCAAAACATTACTGAGATAAACCAGTTCAGTGTGTCTTGTTGAACAGTTCTCCCAGTTGGAAACCCAGAGTTCTGAATATTCTGTAATGAAACATTTCCCTTCTCCTTTAACAATAAACACACTACATGAAGACTCACCATGCACTGTGATGTTGACAGGATTACTGTTTTCTCCAGATTCAGACGCACACCAGTAAACTCCAGTGTAGGATGTGTAGAGGGAGCTGATTTCACATGTAGATCCTGTAACTGATCCCCTTGAACAATCTGACACTATCGCTCTGTGTATGTATCGAATCACTCTCCATCCAGTAGAGTTACTCTGGTCCTCACAGCTCAGTGAGAGAGAGTCTCTAGTAAAGTGTTGAGTTCTGCTGGGATTGATGATCAGAGAGACTGGAGGAGATTCACCTTAAACACAGAACATTATAATTCACGTTATTATGATTGTGATTTCATGACATAACTTACACTGAACACATTTACACCTCGTTTAATTAAACAGTGCTATTTGAAGGAGAATAATCCTCTACCAGTGCTTAGGGCTATTCAACTGCCTTAAACATTCCTCACTCAGGAGGGTGAATATAAAGATTTTTACACCAAACATTATCACAGCTGTGAGTCTGCAAATTTAAGATCAATGCTGTGTACATTTATATATTTTATTAAAGCATCTATATTCAATAATGCAACACACCAGTGATCCATAGTGGCTGTGAATGGCTGTAGTTTGTGTAAAAGGGTCGTTGCTCTCTCGCTACACTGCAGATATAAACTCCTGTGTGATTAAGAGCAGCAGGACTGAGAGTGTAGGAGCCTCCAGATCCTCTGCTGCTGTCTGAGAGGGGCTCCAATCTATACCTGATACGGCCGTCATTGTGTCTGTAGAGAATCTCTCTGTACCACCTGAATGTCCAGTCTGTAGAGGAGTCTGTAACCTCACAGCTTAGAGTCACTGAGTCTCCTTCAGTCAGCCAGCTCTGTGGAGATACACTCAGTACTGCCCCTGGTCTCTCTGTACATACATACATACATACAAATAAATAAATAAACAAATAAATATATAAATAAATAATAATAATTTTATATATATATATATATATATATATATATATATATATATATATATATAATATATATATATATATATATATATATATATAATATATATATACACACTACATTACAGAATCTGCACATTTACTTTATACACAACAATCCTGCCATGTCAAAAATATCATCTAAAGAGTACAGAATAGTAACGATACTAAACATTAATATAAAACTAATTACACTGAGTCATTAGACGAGGCATTAGGAATGTGTTCATTCTCATCACTGCATGGTTTATTTTTTGATTAATAAGTGGGATCACCTGTACCCAATGGTCTGTATGTCACATGTGAGTGAATCTGTCACTGAGAAACACACTCAACTGCTTTACTTTAACATCTCACCAGCTACAGATGACTACTTTGTAAAATGATATTTCAAGAAGTGTTTTAGAATAAGAAAAGAAATGAATAGTTATGTAATATATTTATTAACAGTCCTTCTGATTTTAAATCTGTGATGAAAGAAGTGGAAAATCCTGATGTACCTCTCACTTTATGTGCAAAAGGAGCATTAGTATGGAGTAAAGAGGATGTAAGAGTGCTGTTCACTGACCCTTACTCAGAGACTTTTATTATGAGAGCTCATGTTATTATGAAATGACGCAGTTCTCCAGGAAGGAAAAGCCACATTGCAACCACCAGAGCTGTGAGCGTTTGTGTATGCACTGGCACTGTAGACGAACAGCGATGGTGTTATCAGCCTCAAACTAGTGCTTTGTCCGAAATCCCGTACTGTGATAGTATAGTATATACTATATTCTGAATTCGATACTATATTATGCACTATATTACTCACTATACACTCTGCTGTCTAATGTATGACTTTAGAAGGCAGGGGTGGATTTAGTGATTTGGGGGCCCTAGGCAAAATGTAGGAATGGAGCCCTCATTTCAGTGTTTTAACATCGATACTTAAATTTTCATCATATGTTATTTAGCATTAATAGCAATAATCAGGGTGAACTGGGACCAAAATGTGCCCCTGGACTTTCTGGCCCAGAGCAGATCTCCACACCCGTCCTACAACACGCCACATCATAACACACCGGCTCATTGATGGTTAGACCAATTTTAACACCAGTTACTAGAATAAAAATATAACACTATACTGAAACAAATTCTATTTAAACATATTTACTTGAAGTCGCACTGAACAGATATCAAGTCATGTTTGTAAAACAGGCAAACAGAACAACAGTGTGACAAAGAATATAAAACAATCAAGACAGTGTGTTAGCTAGTGAGGAGACATCATCTGGGTGCAGTGTAGGAGAGCTGCACCACTCAGCTGTACATCTCCTCAATCAGGACTGAAACTTTATTTTGTAGAACTAACATGAATCCACATCTCATCATTTTACCCCCCAATGTAGACCACTACTACCACAACTACTACCACTATAATAATAATAATAATAATAATAATAATAATAATAATAATAAATTGTATTTTTCTAATGTTAATATTATGAAATGAATCTTGATATTAGGCCTATATTAATAAATAAATCTATTTCACTAGATCGTTAACCAAGAGCAAACAATAAGTCACTGTATGGTACAGTAGGACAGCAGCTTATTAAAATATTTTTTCTAAATTGTGGTAATATTTATTTGAAGTAGCACTGAACATGAATCCACATCTGAACGGCACACTATCATTATGTGACAGTAAACTCATATGATCATGTCTGCAGAGTTCAGGGTTTCATTTGGGAGCAGGTCAAAGTGCACTTTAAGTTCCCGGATGATGCGCTCATTCCACTGAAAAAACGAAGTGTGGAATGATGGACACTTCATGCACTCAACAGTCGCAGCTTTCCTTAAACAGTAAAGTGTACCAATTCATTTTTGTAATCTGTTTGGCTATTTCGCTAATGTTAGCGCCATCGCATTACGTGCATTTGACGTAATTTGCCGTTGACCGGGAAACAGCATATACTTCCAGTTAGTACAATACTGAAAATGTGCCATTTGAGACGATACTACCCTTCTAAAGTTCATACACTAGACGGCAGAGTGTATAGTGTATAGTATAAGTGTATAGTGAATTGTATGTTATTTGGAACACACTGTTTTCGGTTGAATGAGTGCATCATCCGGGAAATTAAAGTGCACGTTGTTTTTTGGGGTTTTTCCAGTGTGAACACACTAATCACACTATTTATATTACAAAATGGCACAGAATAGTGCATAAGTGTGCAATTTTGGACACACTCCATGACTACTATCCCAAACATACTACATCTGCCATGTTGGCATTGTCATGTGACCTTCGACATCATCATAAACACAAAAATCTTAACGGGAACACCAGGTTAAAGCAACCGCACTAACGGCAAAATGCACATCAGGAAAGTTAACTGAATCAGTAATTTAATGTGGGAAAATAACTGAGTTAACTCAGATGAAACAAGTTGACAAACTCTGCATGGTAATGTGCAAACACAAGCTTCTCAGCTCCAATTCAAACCAGACATGTAAACATAAATAAACAAATAATTGTAGAATATAACTATATATACTCACCTTGAGCATGTGACACTGGTGTAAGTGAAATCAGCACTGAAACAGAACAGAAACAGAGAACATGGTAAAGGTTTAACGTATGATTGAAAGCAGAATATGTTCGACAAACTGATCTCAACTGTAAGGAACCCAATATACTGCACTCTCATTTATAATTAAAGTCTAAAAAGACTAAAGTAAATGCCATGGTCTGCAAAGAGCTTACAACAAATGTATGGGCTCTCACTGTTGAAAAATATTAATCTTCAAAAGAACTTCCAAAACATTACATATACCATGGAACAATGTGAAAACCAGAAGTGGAGAAAATGGGGCACTACAGTGACGTTACCAAGAACAGGACGTCCCTCCAAAATTGATGAAAGGAGAAGAGGGAATCATGAGGGAATCATGGATAGCTCCAAATACCAATTTATTTAGCAAAAACTGCAGGCCTCTGTTGTACAGCTGAAGATGAACAAAATATTCACCTTCCAACTCAACCACAATCCAAGTCAACAAAGAAATGGCTTCAGAATGGTCTTGAATTCATAAATGGTAAATGGTCTGAACTTATGTGGTGCTTTTTAACCTTTTTTTGTTCTACAAAGTGCTTCACACTGTGTCTTTCACCCATTCACACACACCAATGGGTGCAGAGCTGCCATGCAAGATGCTAGCCTGCCATTGGGAGCAACTTGGGGTCCAGTGTTTTGCACAAGGACACTTCTGCATGTGGAGTCACGTGGGCCACGAATCAAACCACCAACCCTACAATTAGAGGTCAACCCGCTCTACCACCTGAGCCACAGCCGCCCCTTCAGAAGAAGAAGATAAAGTTTAAGAAGATAAGTTTCGGAATGGCCCAGTCAACCATAATGAAAAGAGGGTCTTAATGCAGTGTTCAGAGATGTGATAGTGTTCATTTCAATTATTTTATTATCTCCAGGAAAATCATACTCATAAATGTACGAGGTGTAAAGGAAGAACTGTTACACATGCATGTTTGCAGGTCCACATCTAGTGTGAAGGTTTGCTCCATAGCTAAAAGTGATATTCCTCCTCACATGAGCGGTACTGTAATCTACATATAAACATAGTCTAAACAATTATGCACCTTAATCATTTAGAATTTTCATATAACATCACATTACAAATATTTATATTATTATAAAATATATTAAACATCAATTTGTAACTCACAATAATAATATATAATGTGCATTATTATCCACAACACCCATGTAAATTTGTAAAGACCGTTGAAGTGTGACATTTAGTGTTAATGTAATTCCATGAGCATGTGTCTGTAACGTAATGGAGGCTGAGACGGAAGCAAGTGCAGGTTAGGTAGTTTAATACAATAGTCCAAAAGATCAGGAAGAAATCAAGGTACATAGGCAGGCAAGGGTCAATCGAACAGTCAAACAGTCCAAACTAGGCAAAGCAAAGAGACAAGGTCATAAACAAGAGCAAGGTTAAAACCAGAATAAACAAACACAAGATCAAGGTATCAAGGATTGGTAACAACAGAGACTGAAGGCAACTGAGCGTATACGTCGCAAAGAGTGAATGCATGGAAGGTATTATAAACTGTGGTTGTGATTGTGCTGTGAATTGGATGCAGGTGTGCGATTAGAATGAAGGTGAGTGTTCTGGGGATTTGTCCATGGCGGCCATGTTTGTAGACCGCAGTGCAGGATGGGAAATGTAGTCACTGGTTTGCTGTGAATTGACAGTCTCCTACTTTATCCGTGACCTGTAAAGGGGGTGTCTTAACCACACCTCCAGAAACCCCCATTCTACATTGCAGTACTGAAGCCCCTGGCGTTTAGTGAAAGCATCAGGCGAACACCATGCCTCACCTCCCATGTCTACTGCACACACTGTCTGCAACACTCTCTACTACACACACTCTGGCTTTAATTTTGATTTAATGATTAAATGTGAAGAAGATGGCTGATTTTGGCCAACAATAAGTTCCACTTAAGTAAGCAAGTGAAACACCAGTGAAGTTATATTTATCCAGCATAGTTTCGAGTCAGTTATCACACATTCACACCTCTGCCTCTTCTTCACAGCTGAACTCGGGCCAGTTATTTTAAAAAGAAAAGCAACACCACAATGACCAACAGGCTACTTCTGCTCTCAGGCCTCTAACTCAACTAACTAATTGGTAAATAATAATTACTAGTTAAAAATAAACTCTGTGCATCAGTTTGGTATTAGTGTGTATTAGAGTGAACTTTCTGTACTGAGATTTTTCCCAGAACAGACGATAATAGAAACATAAAAAAACATAAACACAATTTAGCTTAAGACATTCTCTCAGTAAGTCTAGTTAACACTAACATGGTTTTGTTAAACCTTTCTGTGCACAGGAAACACCACCAGAGTCTCACCACAGCAGCTAAAGACATTTCAGTTATTCACAACCCTGACTTCCATTGGTGAAAGTACAAACACCATCCAGTCATTTTCTTTTAGCAGATCAAATGATCATGAGAGGTTGTCACTGAGCAGCAGAAGACAGCAGGACACAGAAGATCAGCTACAGATTCCAACAATACAGACTCGTTTACACTCATTAGATTATTTAAACCCTGTGTTTTAAACTTGCTCTACTTGTACTCTTACCTGTTGAACTATCATAGTTAATGAGAGTAGTGACACATCAAACTAAACCCTTCTCATAACAGATATGTCTACACTGATCCACCTGAGCAGTCATGCTGAAGTACACACAATGTCCTAATCACACAATAAACTCATCACTCAGGACATTCACACTGCAGATGAACAACTTTATACCCCACCACTCACTCTACTGAAGACACAAAGAGAACATTTACTCACAGAGCATCACAGCGAGTGGACTGAACTCCATCCTGTCTCTCTAACGACTGACTGACTGAGCAGTGGTGTGTGGTACAGTTTCAGCACTTCCTGTGTTGTCTCGCTGTCAGATTGCACCACAAGGAAAGAAAGAAAGAACGAGAAAGATCTACGATCTTTAACTTCTGTTTTAGTACATGCAGACTCTGTATCTGCTCTTCCTTCCTCTTTCCAGAAAAATACTGAATATTAAATACTTGCTGTTTCTCTCTAACACCCAGACACAAAAGAGGACAGTGACAATAAAGGAGAGCAGAGGTGTGTGCTAAGGTCCTGTGTTCTCACAGAGCAAATGAGACAGAAAGAGAGAGAGAGAGAGAGAGAGAGAGAGAGAGAGAGAGAGAGAGAGAGAGAGAGAGAGAGAGAGAGAGAGAGAGATCTTCAACTTCTCTTTTAGGAGATATAGACTTTGCTGTGCCAGTTCCTTCCTCTTTCTAGGTAAATCACAATGTTTTTAACTCACACAGTTACATACATACAAAAGTGGACAAATGACAGCAGCAGTGGTCAGCTAATTTTATCTCAGATAACATACAAATATTTTAGATAGCTGCAGTGGGGCATTGAACACATTTTGGTACAAAGTACAATGAGACCTCAAATTACTGTAGATTTTACAGTAATTCACTGGAAACCTGGGTTTATATATCAGGAACTTTGCCAATGCAAGGCTTAATGTGAACGCAACAACAGGACATCACATAATACACTGAGTCTCAAGAATCTCAATTAAATCCAGCAGCTAAACACATGACACCTAACAGAAAATCACAAAATGAAACAAACTGGTTGCAGAAAACTGGCTGATAAAATATGTTTTTACTTCTTTGTTTGAATGCTTTTCACATTAAAGTCAACCAGAATTGATTTTTCAATTTAATACTATTTGCGATCGTTAGTAAGATGGCGGCACAGCAGTAGCACGCAGAGGCCTCTCCGGATCCATAATGGTGCTGTTTTTGTTTCGTAGCCGATTTATTTATTTATTTATTTTACAGCACATGGACATCAGAGCAACTGGTGTTTATGTTTACCATTGTAGGACACTGCTAAAATACAGAAATCATGCAACAATCAACCTGGCATGATGATCTGCTGGAGAAGCTACATGATCTTGGTTCACTGTGGAGACAAGGCCTCCAGTCCTAGGCATACCAGTGTTAAGTAGCAATAATAGAAATGCGATTAGCAGTGCAGAAAAAGCGGAACTTTTGGTAAAAACTTTTGTGAAGATCCACAGTACTGAAAATCTATCCTCAACAGCCAAGCAGTATAGAGATCAGACACTTGCCCAAAATCCAGGGATAGTAGAAAGAAGGACTACATCAGGGGGAGAGTTTACTTGCCATTTACTCTATTTGATTTAAAAAGCGCCGTATCAAATGCACGGCAAACGGCACCAGGGAAAGACGGTATATGCTATAGCATGTTAGGTCACATGAGGGACATCACACTTGATGTAGTATTGAGACTAAGTTCAATATGGTATGGAATACAGGAAAAATCCCACTAACATGGAAACAGGCAGTTCTAGTTCCAATACTCAAACCTCAAAGACCTGTCAGATCCAGCAAGCTATAAACCCATAGCATTAACATCACAGTTAGGGGAAACTATGGAGAGGATGGTAACAGATAGATTAGATCACTATATAGAATGTAAAGGGCTTCTCTCACCGTATCAGTCAGGATTTCGTAAAGGTAGGGGGACCAAGGATTCTGTATAATGCCTAGAAGTGAACACATGTTTATAAGGTTTTATGGACACCACAGCTTTAGGAATCCCTATATTAAAAACAAAAATAATCTATTGTTAATCAAGTACATAAAGAAATTCCCACAGAGGTGCAAAAAGCTATTTAAAACAAAACTATGAACAATTTAACGGGAAGTAAACATATAATTTGAAATACTGCTTTGATGTAAACTTACAGAACCACTGTGAACCAGAAATAAAATGACTTATTAATTTCTGTAGTATAAATTTGTTAGTTAAAATAAATTAAAATGCAAATGGACAAACTCTACTTGGTAATGTACAAACACAACCAGTTCCATTTCCAATCAAATTAATTCATTTATTAATGTTTGTTTACTTCCATAATTAATTAATTAAAAGTAACTTCCTTTCTTTACAACCACAAACATTCTATTGATTAAACAATCTAAAAAAATTGGCTTGGTAATGTACAGAAACAACCTCCTCAACTCCAGTACAACTCAGACATGTACTCATGAACAAATAAAGAAAGAAATGTAAAATACAACTGTATATTATTACCCTGAGCAGGTGTCACTGGTACAAGTGAAATCAGCACTAAAAAAAGAACAGAAACAGAGAACATGATATACTGACACATGAAAAAGATGCAGTGTATGATTAAAAACAGCACGTTTTCGACACACTGAACTCATATGAAAGAAATACAGTGTGTGTATCAAACATGTATCAGCAGATATTATTCCTGATACAAGGACTCAGTGGACACATTAATCCAAACAGCAGGACATAAAACCAATGGACTGTTTCACTGTAACACTCAGTACATATCCTAATCATAGGCTAATTTCATCATTCAGGACTTTAAAGTGCTGTTAAAATTCTGTTTGAGATACACGCAGAGGAGAAAAGTAAAGCCTGGAGTTTGTAGCATGAGCCTGGACTCAGGTTCCTGTCTGTGTGGAATTTCCCATGTTCTGCCTGTAAGAGAACGACACCTGAGAATGTTGACAAAAAAGACTAATTGGGCCTCAAATAAAGTGACAAATGTGTTGAAAGTGTGACCTTTAGTGTTAGTGTAATTCCTTGGGCATGCCTCCTTTTCTGTCACTGGTTACCATGGTTATTATGGTTATTACGCTGATGAAAGCCGTTAGCCAGAAATGAGCATTAATGCAGATATTTCCCCTGCAGCATGCTTGTAGCTAGTGTTTCATTTGTTATTGTTTTAAAATATCTTGATATCTCAAAACACTTTTTTTCCAACACTCTCTACTGCACTCACTTTGTCTCCAACACTCCCTACTGCACTCACTTTGTTTCCAACACTCTCTACTGCACTCACTTTGTCTCCAACACTCTCTACTGCACTCACTTTGTCTCCAACACTCTCTACTGCACTCACATAATCTCCAACACTCTCTACTGCACTCACATAATCTCCAACACTCTCTACTGCACTCAATTTGTCTCCAACACTCTCTACTGCACTCACATTGTCTCCAACACTCTCTACTGTGCACAATTTGTCAGAAAAAAACATAATGCTGTAGACAGACAGACAGACAGACAGACAGACAGACAGACAGACAGACAGACAGATTTACAGACTTTCATCGACCCTGCAGGGGAAATTTGTGGAAAAAAAATAAGTAAATCTCCATACATTCACCCAAGCTCAGGAACCCATGACCTTAGAGCCCTAAAGCCGTAACTCCACCACTGTATGCTCTCTGATTAAAGTAAAAATGCATGATCCCATTCATGATATACAACATGCATACCTAATTATGCATTTCAACATAAATAAAAAAAAAAGAATACAAAAATGTGAGGAAAACATCTTTTGTTATGTTGAGATTACAAGATAAAAAAAATACATACATATCCTTTCTGGACGGACACCAATTTGTAAATTGTCTAACACTAAAACATATAGTTATTTTCTGTTCTGTCAGCCAATGATTACTTTAAAAACAGATGCACTCATCCATGATGTACAGCATGTACTGTATGCCTAATGCTGCATTGTGATATGAGAATTATATAAAAACAACAACTTTTTTATGTAGAGGAAACTGCTTTTGTGAGAACCAGAAGAAAAATAATTAATGATATCAAGAGAACGGCAGAGAGAAAGGATAAATAAATAACTTATGGCCTTTCTGGACTTCATTTGCATCACTGCCATTATATTCATTATAGAGATATTATTGTACCTAGTGGTCAAACATTGTATGCGCCTTTCCCAATCAATAACAACACACCATAAACAAACAAACAAAAAAAATTGTCTTGCCTTTCAACAACATGTTAACAGCAGCCTACAAGCTAAAACAGGACCTGAGGAAATGAACAGATTCACCAATAGGAAATGTGATGTAATATTTCCTCTAGGCTATGATGTTGAGGGAACATCTATCCAATGAAATTAGGACAACATATTGTTTCAAAAGAAACATAAATCACGAATTGTTTTAACTTAACTGATGTAGGGAATCTAGCCAGCGGTGGGCAGAGCACAGACACACAGGAGGCTGTTTAGGTTTAGAATTTATTTAAAGTGTGTGTGCAAGAGTGATGCTGTGAGTGCTCAGACGTCCGCGGGGCTGCCAGGGTGAGGAGTCTTCGGTCGCGTCGGAGTCTCTGCAAAAAACCACACAACAGATTCGTATGCAAGCCTTGGAGCCTCCTCTCCCTTTGCGAACGGAGGATCGCCCTTTTATACTCCCCCGTCGGCTGCCTGGTGGTGGAGAATTGCCGCGCTTCTTATCAGCCGCCAGCCATGTGTGTGTCGGCGGCTCCGCCCCGCAGCCACGCGCACTCCAGCTGTCCAAGACATTGGTGGTTCTGAAGCGGAGCTGTCCCTTCAGCACCACAGCGGCAGGAGAGCAGGAGCGATCTTTACTTCTTGTGCACCGGCTGCCGGCCCGTCGCCACACGGATTTAGTTTCCATCTGTTAGGAGATCCATTATAATGGTCTGTTGGATTAATCTTTGCTTGTTGGCATTTGAAATCGTTTTATTCAAGTGAGGATTTTAACAGAAGAAAGAGGCTGAATGGTCAGCTTTTGAATCATAAAAACAAAACCAGGTCTACTCTACTTCCTGTGATTGAAGTTAACATGTACAGTAGGTTACACAGCCATACTTTGGGAATGTTTTTATTACAGTTAAAAATTTATTTCTGTTAGCATTGCACCATGAATTTCTCAACAAACTGCAGTTCTGTTCTTCAGAACTCTGAAGTGGGTTCAATTCACTTGGAATAACAGAGGTGCTGACACCCATTAACTTGTAGCCAGAGATTGGCTTATGGTGCAGGAGGAAGTGCATTTAAACCTCAAGATGTGGACGTCCGGGATTGCTCCATGGAAGTTCTCTCTCGTTTGTTCCCATTCACCGGTGCCGGCATTTTCCTTGCAATCAGGGTGAATGGATAAGTGTACCTGCAATCATTTTTAGACGAATTTGCTACTTGCTACCGGTAAGTGTGGTTTATGTCTCCAGCAACAGGTAGTTTAGAACTAGCTGATGTGTGCCAGGATCAGTGGGTGTTGTCCTCTATCTGTCTGGCTTCTGAAAGTTAGATTCAAGCATCATCTGGCTATTGCTATCTGGTATGTAGTGTAGATTTATTTAATCATGGGCCGATTCCTGTTCGTTGGTGGCATCCAGTAACACAGGGATTTTAATATTTCCAGGAGTGGTCTTGATGTTGTTGTGCTACAGGTTTTGTGGCACTACTTTAAAGGGATTATGATGCTCTTTAATGTTTTCCTTTTCCTTTAGTGTATAATGTATCTGTTTGTGCATGTATAACAGCTGCAAAGTTCCAAAGTGCATAATCTCCCCCAAAGGGATTTATTCTAACAGAGAACACTGCTCCAGACCTGCCTAAAATGACCTTGACCCCTCTCAACTGTGACTGAAAAGAAAAAAAAATCTGTGAATGTTTACTGCTGTGTGTTGCTCAATTGGTTTTTTATTTTCTTTCTTTCTTTATTTATTTATTTTCTTCGCAATGGAATATTTGGGAAAGGGAGTGGAGGAGAGAAGAAAAAAGGTCATGTTCAGCAGACATGTTTGGTAGACGTGTTCAGCAGAAATGTCCAGAAGAAATGTTTAGTTCAGCAGAAATGTCCAGCAGAAATGTTCATCAGAAATGTTCAGCAGAAATGTTCAGCAGAAATGTTCAGCAGAAATGTTCATCAGAAATGTTCAGCAGAAATGTTCAGCAGAAATGTCCAGCAGAAATATTCAGCAGAAATATTCAGCAGAAATGTTTAAGTCAGCAGAAATGTTTAGGTCAGCAGAAATGTTCAGCAGAAATGTTCAATAAAAATGAAACTGGAAAAAAAAAGAAACAGAGAAAATGATGTAAACATGGAAAAGATTCGGTGTATGACTGAAAACAAGACATACATGTATGTATATATAGCATTCTAGACCCTGTTATGCTATGCTTATTTTCCTGCTGTAGACATCAGACCCAGGTGAATGTGAGAGAGAAGGTTATTTTTCCTGTCATCAGACAGTCCCTGAGCAGCAACCTGACAGAGAGGCAGAAACATGTCCAGGACGTGCACAACATGCGGCTCAGAAGAGCGATTTTCTCCTAGCTATATGCAACAGTAAATATAATGAAGTACAAATCTGCTTTTTTTGTAAATGAATTGATATCTTGCAGAAGTTTTCTTATTTGACCTGTGCATCTACTCAGATTGTGGATAATGACAGTGTGTGTGTGTGCCTTCAATGCTATCATCTGTTTTGGAATACAAGATGATTGCTCTAGATATCTTGTTTTATTTTGAGTTTTCTTTTTTCGCTTTGCCCTGTAAATTATAGTAAGTTACTCTTGATGGCTGCTAAATCCAATTAATCATAGCTTTAAACCCCTAAACACAGTAGAAAGTCACATGGACACAAATTCGGAAAACATCAAATAAATAATAGGCTAAATGTTAGCCTACACAGCTCTTGCTTGTGAAGTGGTATCGAGGCAATATCAAATTAAATAAGGCCAGCGTGATATCTAAGGACTAAAACATACTAGGCTGTGTTATTTCCATAGGAAATCTTCATGGTGTGATTTGGTTACAACCCCTAAGCAGATTCTTTTCTTATAACAGCACATCCCAAAGTGTTTTATACTCTTATAACACAGTCATTTGACAATATTTTTTCAAATGAAGTAAACAATAACTCGGCATGCTTTTTAAAAATCAGTTTATAGTTCTGCTTAATGTTGTGGCAGTTAAGTCCTGTTATCACGAGGCATTAGAAAACTGATGAACACCTCCTGACCAGTCAGATTTAAGAATTCAACAACATTATAATATAAATAGAATGACTAAATTATTATTATTACAAGCATAAAAGCATTGATTATGGAACACAAACAGGATAAGCTCTTTTTTTTTTAGAATGTACATGGTATGACCAAAAGTATGTGGACACCTGAGTTTTGAACATCCCATTCTAAAAACGTAGGCATTAATATAGATGTGGTCTCCCCTTCACTCCTATAACTCCACTCTTCTGGAAATACTTTTCACTAGATTTTGGACTGGGGCTGTGGGGATTTGCCCATTCAGCCACAAGAATGCAAGAGGTTAGGCACTGGTGTTGGATGAGAGGGCCCTGAGAGGGCCCCTTAGTTCCAGTGAAGGGAAATTGTAATGCTACTTCATACAAAGACATTTTAGACAGTTGTGTGCTTCCAACTTTGCGGCTACAGTTTGGGGAAGGCCATATGGGTGTGATGGTCAGGCGTCCACATACTTTTGAACATATAGTGTATTGATGTGTAAACAGATTTTTTTCTAACTTTTACTAACAATATCCTTTTGATTAAGTGCCATTTGTTCTGTCTGCACTACTGTAACATAAAATGGATATAAAAGAAAAGATCTGTACTGTGATTGGTACAGGAGTCATTTTGAAAGCTGTTTGGTGTGCACTTAGGATTCATGCAGTACACAGTACTACTGTAACTAAAAGCTTCTTCTCATCCTCAGCATTATGTTTTTCCACTGCAGTGGAATTTCATTCATTCTTTGCAAAGTATAAGCTCAGCTTAACATGTGTTGTGACATTACCAAGCCGTGTTTTCACTTTGTGTGTCATTCCTCGTTTGATCCTGTTTCTGTCCAAAGTTCCCGTGTTTATGGCCTGACCTAGTTTGTCCTGTTTGCTGACCGTCTGTCTTTTGCCGGTTTCTTGACCACGAGTTTGCTCAGTGATTTTGGATGGTTTGCTTTGTTTTCATTATTCGGTCTAATACAAGGATTTACACACATGCAGCCTAATTCAAGACAGTTCTGATTTCCAGCATCAGGACAGATTACTGAAAGTGAGTCTATCCTGTGCCACTTCAACACCTTTGAGGTAATACTAGGGAAGAAAAGTTGCCACTTGGGCACATTACAGTTACCCAACCAGAACGAACAGGAGTTAAAATTTACTTTAAATATGCTCCACATTGATGGAAAGGCAGTACCTTTGCAAATACTCAAAAGCCGATCAAGCACACCATTGATTAATCCAAAACTAAATGAAAAAACAGTGGAAATTTGATTTGGAATACAAAAATATAAAAAGACATAAAAAAGAGGAAAAATGGAAAATATAAGCAATATCAAGCCCTAATCCCTTAATTAAAGCAGTAGTCAATGTGTTCAAGGAGCTTTCTGTGCTGGCTGACAGGGTATGAGGCGCTGCAGATGGGACAGTCCAGAAAGCGCTCATCCAACGTGTTGGAGCTCTTTAATGGAGATGTGGGGTTCAGGATACGGTCCTGATTGGTCGCCTTATCCAAATCCAGCCTGGTGCATGAGCTTGGCTCAGAGAACCGAGTTTCTCGCTGCAGTTTCTGTATATTGTTATTAAAATAAATCAATCAATAAATAAAGTTCACTGATTTGGATTGACTGAATTACTTTCTGATTTACTTATAAAATCAACTTTACCTTTTTTTTAAAAGTGATACTTTGGTGAACGTGGATTTCTGCCGACTCCAAGCGTGTGATTTGGTCTCTAGCCTTGCGAAGCTCCTTCAGCACTTTGTGGAGCAGGTGCTGTAGACTTTGTCGGTCCTGTTTCTCGTTCTCAAAGTCTCTAGCAGACGATTGGACCTGCCAGATAAAGTTGGAAATGCTTTAGAGAATCGTTCCATCATCTATCTGGTAATATAAAGGTTCACTGTAGCAAAATCTTGTACCTGTTGCTCTAAATCAGCCATTCTTTTCTGATCTTCATGCCGTAAAGCTAAAGTTTGTCGCCAACTTCTACGCTCCACTTGCAGTTCCTCCTGGACTCGCACCACCTCACGGCTCTTCTCTTCATACTTGGCTTTCAGCGCCACCAACTCGACCTGTAGGCGGCTCGCCCTTTTGCGTTCCTCCTCCATCTCCCTCGGGCTCTCCTGCAGCTGCTTCTCCTGCTGCATGGAGGCAGGTGACTGACCTGGATCACGGTAGTCAGAAAGACAGACCTCTGAATATTACCTTTCATCAAGTTAAGAGAATCTTGAAGCACCCATTAACCTTAGATAACCTTAGATAACAGATGAAATTTGCCATTATAGTAGAAAAAGAGCAGATGTGAAGTGGACCTTTAAAAACATTTGTTGCAGAGTTTCTCGTAGCATGTAAAAGAAGTGAATTCACTCAAGTGACATCACTTCCTACTGGTTTTCGGCGAGGCCCTACCTTCTGATTTGGTCTCTTCCTGCTGTTGTTCTAGTGTTCGCTGGGCTTGGTTTAACTGCTGCTCGAGCTCTATACGTCTGGCCAGATTCCACTGCATACAGGACTCTCTCTCATGGTCATAAACTTTCCATTTCTGATTTTTTTCCTGAGCCTAGCACAGGGGGAAATAAAACACATGTCATCGGGTAATGAGTTCAACTATGCTGAGCAGCAACGTAGAAGAAAATCTGAGTGTCATGCTTTCTGTCGACTCACATCTCGCAGTTGCTCCTTGAGAATGGCGATCTCATCTGAAGGAACCTATTAAATACATCAAGAATGTGATTCTTCACCTAGAACTACAACCACATATTAAAACATTTTCATACCATGGTGTTGTTGAATACTCAAATCTGATGTACAATCTTAATGCACTTGCAACTTTATAATCGTCTCATCCACCATGAAAAGCCACCCTCTCCATTAAAATCTCACTCATTCAGAATTATTCCATACAAATTAGATCTATCTAGACAGCGGGCTAGCCTCCAGAGGAAAACCGTATTAGCAGAACGATCAGTTATTTGGAGCTGTTCAGTTTCTTAACATTTTACCACTATGAAGAAAAACTATTCACTTTTCATATTATTGCTGATTTTTATTTATTCATTTGGAGAGAAAAAAAATATGCAAAGTGACTCCTCCAAGCATGGAACACAATAGTGAAGTGATTCGGAGCTTTGAAACTTGAAGTCAAAACCTTGTGCTTCAAAACAGTTGTGTTCCTCGACCTGTAAGGGGTGCATCGTTCATAGTCTGAATTCTACAGACAAAAAGAGACTCACCTCCAGCAGCTTGGCTTCATCTGACTCAGGATATGCAGGATAAAGCCTTCCATTTTGTTTCGACATGTCCTCCAAAGTCATCCTCAGCTGGGCATTTTCCTTCTTTAATTTCTCAAGTTCAGCTTCTACAGCCTTTGAGCCACTGCTTATAAATCCTAGTTTCTTTGAAAACGTTTTCATGGCTCCTTTAAATCCCATCATTGTTCCCTGGAAAACAATAAGTGTATACCAAGCATTTATTTATTTATTCATGTGTTAGTTAGACAGACAGATTTAATGATCATGGAGGGAAATTCACCTATTACAGCAGCAGACAGATAGAAGTATACTAAACGTAATTAAACATGATATAAGGAATAAAACAAGATAAAGTGCATTATTTTTTAATTACAGCACACCGGAAGTGTTTAATTCCCCTCATACCACAGTAACTTGCTAAAAGGGACCATTTTTAATGAGTTAATGACACACACAGCGTTGATACCGTTCCAATCGAGGCACCGAGGTTGCAATTCTTCCGGACCTGAAGGGGGCAGCAAATACGCGCAAGTGTTTTAGTCCGTCCACAAGTGGTGACGAAGAAGAAGACGAACAATAACAACAAGCACACGGGAAAAACTACAGAAGTTTATCTCCACCGCGCGAAGTGTGTCATGTTCTGCGTTTCATATCTATAGTAGTGGTTTAGTACAAGGGCTTCAGAGCGCTCTTATTATTCTTTCCTGCTTTATTCTCTCCTGCATTAACCATCTTTCTGTAATAAACCGTTTTACCTTCAGAGGACGAGTCTGCGAGTGTTGTAAAATGTCCACTACAATTTGGCGTCTCCTGGCTGGACTGCACGAGTCTTTCAGATTTTCTGGAGAAGTCTGTGTTGATGTGAAGGAGGTTTGTTCTTTGTCGTGGAGACTGAAAGACTGATGTGGCCTCGCCACTGACCGGTAGACGTCATCAAGAATTTAGAATTTCATGATGTCATGCAGTCATGATGTCATGCAGTCATAGTGTACTGTTCTCATAGTGTACTGCTCTCATAGTGTACTGTTCTCATAGTGTACTGCTGTCATAGTGTACTGTTCTCATAGTGTACTGCTCTCATAGTGTACTGTTCTCATAGTGTACTGCAGTCATAGTGTACTGCTCTCATAGAGTACTGCAGACATAGTGTACTGCTCTCATAGTGTACTGCTCTCATAGTGTACTGCAGTCATAGTGTACTGTTCTCATAGTGTACTGCTTTCAGTGTACTGCTCTCATAGTGTACTGCTGTCATAGTGTATTGCTGCCTCTGTGGAAGGGAGTCAGTGATATAAGAAATTTATTTATTTATAAAGAGATTTTTTAAAATGATTTTTACAAATGGTGCTCAACAACAGAAGCTAATTTGTGTTCAATTGAAATAAAACTCATAGATGATCAATTTTATGTTGAATTCACAGACTGAGCTACTTTTGGGACCATGTTCAACATGTGAGATAAATATATAAGTTTGGATATTCCCTCAGTTTTAGTCGAGGATTCTGCCCAAAATAGATAAGTCTTTAGAAAAGCAATGATTTAAGGATTTTTTCATCCCTTCAGTTTTAGATTTGAAGTTTGAGTGTTCTCTATTAGCACAGTTCTTGGTAATCATAACCCCTGGGTACTTAACCTCCTCTTTTACTGGAATACCCTCTATTTCTTCTTCTAGAGAAAGTCCTGCCAAGAATATCAATACCTATATTATCCTCAGTTTTGCTTTTTTATGATGAAAGACATTAATTGAACTGCTAGGTTAAACAGTAATGGTGAAATTGGGCATCCTTGGTGGATTCCTCATTTAATCTGAATTCTGGGTGATAGACCCAGGTTCAGGGAAACACTACTGAAAACATCATTATAGAACATGGATATTACACTACGAAACATGGGACCAGAGCCAAAGATTTCTAAAGACTTCAACAGAAAAGGGTGCTCGAGGGTATCAAATGCCTTGAAAAAAATCATTTAAAGATAACGGACAAAAAGACAGATTTAAAAGCAAGAACTACAACCTTACTGAAGTCATTCCTCCCACACAGGCATATCAACACATTTACAAAGACCCATGTTACCTTATGAACTCGCCCCTGTGACCAACGCTATAGCAACATTCAGATACTATTTTCATCAGTATCGTAGCAGGGCTCTACGCTAACAATTTCTTTTAGGAGCACTTGTGCTCCGAATTACAAAAAATTGAGCATGTTTAGGTTGTTTTTTTTTTTTTATATTTATTTATGTTTTTTAGTGATGGTAACATTAATGTGCCACAATATAACACACAAGTAGGCATGAGAAAACTTGAGCTGGTCAATTATGACAGAATTTAGGAACATAGTGTGAGTCAGGACACATTAATTTACCTTCTGATAAACTAAATTTTATATTTTCAGTTCATTTTACAGACTGTATGCAAAAAACAACCGTTAACCTGTGACATGAGTGACTGGTTAAATGAGTTTAATTAATGTACTGTATAAGTTGAAACATACAACAACGTTAAAAAGGACACATGGTACACGATAGTAATGTAAATAATCTAATGTAAAAATGTGAGAATAAAACTTATAATGAACAATTTCTCAAAAGCTGGAATGTGTAAATGCATAACTAAATTAAATAAGCAATTTGTAGCAAAAAAACAAGCAATTGTGCAACCATTGTAATGTGTGCTATACATCATAGGACTTCATAAGGTGTCTACTAGATCATCCAAACCACAGTGTGAAATCTGTAGCCCTGTGTATTTAATTTTTAAGTATCTAATTTACTCTTTCAGTTTGCACAGGTGTATTACTGAATCTGGCAAACATTTCTTTTCACTGCTGTGGACTGAAGTGGTGTCATCCTCTTCCACCACTTTAATCAAAACGGTCCCCAGCTTTAGTCCAGCCACACTTGCCCATGAGCAGATCGGATGTCCACATGGTTGAGTTCAGTCCAGTGAAGTCTGAGTTTGCATAGAGAAAAAGATCACATAAATACAGGTCAGGAAGCCAGGTTCAGGTGTGCAACATCAGCCATTACCCATCTGGCTCCACATTAAACCACTCCCCTTTGCTCAATTATAATACTAGAATTACAGCTCAGGCTCTCTTCTGACTAATGTCTGGTTCTCTAGTACTAACTTTCTGATTCGATGGCTGCTGCAACAAATCATCAAGTTGTTTGGTGTCAGTTCTTTGAATATTCATAACAAACTATTATAACAAACTATTAGAAGACGATGGAAAGTTCTCTAGCTAGCTACCAAACTAAGATTCTGGGAAGTGGGGCTTTGTGTACAAGGAGTAAACCCAACCTTTTCAATGTTTTTGTAGTTCACCTTACAACTGCTAGAGCCCAAATCCTGCCTAATACCTATTTCTTACTTCATGGTGTTCGGTTTGTCTTTTAAGCTTCATAACAAGCTGGTGTCATCAGTCTTACCTTGGTGTTCAGCTTCAGCTCTGAGTATACAGTATCAGCACCAACACTGGCTTTTTCTAATTGGAGCAAGAGATATTGTATTAATCTCTAGAAAAATCCATCTAAACACATTAAATAATGGTTTTCTCTACCTTTTATTCTCATAGATTTTTTCTGTGGTTTTATTACAAGTTCACTATAAGTCACATCACTACCACTGGGTTCAGCATCAACATCTGCAGAGAGAACAAAACCATCACAGATCACCAGCCTTATAATACATCATTCATTACAGCATCACTTATACCACAGTGCTGTTGAAGTCTCAGTTTTTATAGAAACATCTCAGTGGCTATTTGTCAGTTTCAGGAAGTGGCGTCTTTGTTCCTTGGACGTTTCTGGTTAGTTGTCGAGCACATTCAAAACAACGGCAGGTGCTTTATGCACAGTGAGATTGCGATATTGTATCTCGCCATTAAAAATGTCAGTATTAAAACTAGGACCATGTTGCTCGGTGGTTGGATGCTCCCTCAGGCCCAGATATAACCTACTTATTAAATTAAAGTGTTTAGATTTCCGAAAAACAAAAACACACCTGGATTCCAGCAGTGAAGCGAGAAGCTGTATACCGATTAGCAATTCTAGGATATGTAGAACACACTTTAGCGCTAGTAAATAAACAACATTTTTGCCACTGAGTTGTTTGTATTTCTTTTCATGCATTATTTAAACATGACGCAGCATAATTTGAGCCAGCGTAGTGGCTCCGTCATTGTTTTCATATTGTGGCGCCAGGCCGGTAGCCGGCGTACAGGAAACGAAGATCACTGCTCACGCGACTGCCGCAGTGGCGCAGAAGAGACAGTTCCGCTTCAGCGCCACCAAATGTTTTGGACATCCAGAGAGCACGTGGCTGCGGGGCGGGGCCGCCGACACACCCACGGTTCGTGATTGGTGCACCGTGCGGAAGAATTCCACCATCCAGCAAGCGAGGGGAGAGTATAAAAGGGCGATATTCCACTCGCACAAAGAGAGAAATATTTCCGAGCACGTGCGCGAATTTCTGGCGTGTTTTATGCAGTTTTGCCGTCGCGTGCCTGTCTGCTAATCGCTGTTGTGTGTTTTTTCGGGTTTCAGGTGACTCCGACGCGAGTGACGGCTCCGCCCCGCCCTATTGACTGTAACCGCCAACGGCTGAGATCCTCACCGCCCAATCGCCCTTCAACCCACACACGCGCACACACCCCCGTTCACCGATTGGCTTAAATAAATCCCCCATAACATTGAAACAGCCTCCTGTGTGTCTGTGCTCCGCCCACCGCTAACTAAAATCCCTACAATATGTAGCTAGCCCGCTTTTTGATACGTTTGTAGCGACAATGCCAGGTTTGTATTTCCGTTTCATTTCTTAATGTTCTGTGGGTTATAACTAGGAAGGTAGCAGTTCACATTCGTTATCTAGCTATCTAGTCAGCTGACAGATGCGATGAGTAGCACTTTATAATAATTTTGTATTGTGTAACATTAGCTAACATTAGTTTACAAAAGATAACCATAAAGAACAGTTTTCCATCACTTCTTAAGCTTGGTTTATGTTTATTCCAGCATGCACTAATGCATTTTAAACAATAACAGTAGTAACTGTTAACATTATGAATTAACCAGGTACAACGGCCAATAAAAACCTCCCTGGTCATCTTAACGCCGAGACACGCAGAGTACATTTTGACGATGTTTGACTTGCTTCAACTTCAAACACAAGACAAATGTTCATCCAAATTGTACAAACAAATGTTCCCAACTTTTCCACCAGGGAAGTAACTCCAAGCATCCAGACTGCGATAGGCTTTTACTGCATCTCTCGTGTAGACGCACTGGCTCTCAACCAGCTAATGGTACATGTCTGGATAAGTATCTTCATGTAAACGTTTAATGTTCTGTGTGAAAAGTTCTCTCCCTGGGTAATGCCACTTCATTTATTTTCAGTTTTTGTAAATACCTCAACAATTCAGATTTAGCTAGACCTAAAAAGTATGCGCTTGTCATTTTGTTTTGACTCGTCTGGGATTTAAAAATAGCGAAATGGAAATGCTTCAGGACCAGACATGTGCAGTAGCACTGTAACTCGTTTATTATTGTTTACGTCCTTAAAGTGGTCTATAGTAATAATTCCTTTATCTTTCAGTATGCACTGTAGCATCTGTTCAGCACAGTGATTGTCAGTGTAATAGATGACTGTATATATAAAAGACTGTTCCACTTGTAGATTTATGTGAAATGTCTCATCATTAAAAATACTCTACCGTTGTTCCCCTTTGCCTTATTTTTCTCTGTGACCTCTGCGTAAGTGTCTTCTCTGCTCTCAGCTGCAGCTTCACCTGAACACAGTGCAGTGTGTTAATCACTACAAGACACTTCTGTACAACATTCATCTACAGTTATGTCTCCTACTGCAACAGGAAGTGTTTGTAATAAAGCTACCTGTTCCACTCGCATCTGCCTGGTCCACAGTGGTACAGATATTAGCATTTCCTTCTGAAAACAGAAGAAACATTCTAGAAAAATGCAAAAAAAAAAAAAAAAAAAAAAGTTGTTTTATGAAGAAATGTAGAAATAAACAGTGATTGACAGAGTGTCTGACCAGCCTGAAGTGGTGTGTGTCCTGAGTGAGAGTCTTCAGCTCCTGACCGGCTCTGATTCTGCTCTGATGTCTGATTTTCTATAGAGGGAGACAGATTCTACATCTGAACCGGGTGTAAATATTGTAGGAAACACTTTATTTTACACAGCGCTGATTACAGTACACTGTACAGCCCTGTGGGGGAATTATCAAAAAATAAAAAATAAAAATAAACAGTGAGGAATAGTTACAAATACTAACTATGGATATAATGCTAATAACAGTGTCATTTGACAGGGATTTCCATAGTTAATACTGGAAAGTAATTTTTTGTTTATTGTGCAATCTACATTTTATTAACGTTGTTTAATTCTGTACACTATAATCTGGACTCTGACCATATTAATTTAAATGTGTCCAATATTCTAAACAAGCCCCTCTTTCATCAACTTAATATAAATCAGTATTATACTCTATGCTATATACTCCAAGTAAGTATTATATTCTATATTACTTAGATAAAGCAGTTATCAGACCTTTCTTTATTTTGCAGAACCACAGCAGGATCATTAAGATTAATAAAATAATGAAGAAGGCGGCCAAACTCAGTCCCACAGCCACTCCTACAGTTCCAGCACTGGATCTAGAACCTGAGCCTGAGGAAAGAAAGAGACCAGAATTTAAGCATTTAAGCAGTGTACATCTAAACGCTGTCATTTAAGATAGAAATAAATAAAAAGAAATTCTCACAAGGTTTCTCACCTCTGACTGAGACCCAGCTTTTCGGTGACTCTCCTCTCTCTGGGTGTTTACAGTGGTAGAAACCTTCATCTGACTTTGAGACACTATGGATGATCATCTCTCCTGTAGTCTGTGTCTGGAGAACTGATCCATCTTTATAGAAATCAGCTCGGAGGTTTGAGGACTTTGTGTATCGATATAAACAGCGTAGAGTCAGAGGATGTCCCTCAGTCACAGCATGGACAGGACTCTCCAGGATCACATCACCATCTAGAACACAGAAAATCACATGTACAGCAAAAATTATAACATGAATATTTCTTTATATAAACAGTGACTAATTATAAATATCCTTAGTTAATAACTAATTGATATGTATTATAGTGTAAAGCCAATACTGACTGAAAGTTACAGAGACTGCAGTTATTTGAACAAACTCTGATCAACACTACTTGATTTCAGTGTGAAACTCATTAGTGTTACAGTGAGGGAAAAAAGTATTTGATGCTGATTTTGTACATTTGCCCACTGACAAAGAAATGATCAGTCTATAATTTTAATGGTAGATTTATTTGAACAGTGAGAGACAGAATAACAAGAAGAAAATCCAGAAAAACGCATGTCAAAAATGTTATAAATTGATTTGCATTTTAATGAGGGAAATAAGTATTTGACCCCCTCTGCAAAACATGACTTAGTACTCGGTTTAAAAACCCTTGTTGGCAATCACAGAGGTCAGACGTTTCTTGTAGTTGGCCACCAGGTTTGCACACATCTCAGGAGGGATTTTGTCCCACTCCTCTTTGCAGATCTTCTCCAAATCATTAAGGTTTCGAGGCTGACGTTTGGCAACTCGAACCTTCAGCTCTCTCCACAGATTTTCTATGAGATTTGACGGTACATGGCCCCGTCCACCGTCCCTTTGATGCAGTGAAGTTGTCCTGTCCCCTTATCAGAAAAACACCCCCAAAGCATAATGTTTCCACCTCCTTGTTTGACGGTGGGGACGGTGTTCCAGGGGTCATAGGCAGCATTCCTCCTCCTCCAAACACGGCGAGTTGAGTTGATGCCAAAGAGCTCCATTTTGGTCTCATCTGACCACAATTCCTTCACCCAGTTGTCCTCTGAATGATTCAGATGTTCAGTGGCAAACTTCAGACGGGCATGTATATGTGCTTTCTTGAGCAGCGGACCTTGCGCGCACTGCAGGATTTCAGTCCTTCACGGCGTAGTGTGTTACCAATTGTTTTCTTGGTGACTATGGTCCCAGCTGCCTTGAGATCATTGACAAGATCCTCCCGTGTAGTTCTGGGCTGATTCCTCACTGTTCTCATGATCACTGCAACTCCACGAGGTGAGATCTTGCATGGAGCCCCAGGCCGAGGGAGATTGCCAGTTCTTTTGTGTTTCTTCCATTTGCGAATAATCGCACCAACTGTTGTCACCTTCTCACCAAGCTGCTTGGCAATGGTCTTGTAGCACATTCCAGACTTGTGTAGGTCTACAATCTTGTCCCTGACATCCTTGGAGAGCTCTTTGGTCTTGGCCATGGTGGAAAGTTTGGAATCTGAATGATTGATTGCTTCTGTGGACAGGTGTCTTTTATGCAGGTAACAAGCCTGCATTTACCTGTATAAAAGACACCTGGGAGCCAGAAATCGTTCTGATTGAGAGGGGGTCAAATACTTATTTACTCAAATCAATTTATAACATTTTTGACATGCGTTTTTCTGGATTTTCTTGTTGTTATTCTGTCTCTCACTGTTCAAATAAATCTACCATTAAAATTATAGACTGATCATTTCTTTTTCAGTGGGCAAACGTACAAAACCAGCAGGGGATCAAATACTTTTTTCCCGCACTGTATTGCGTTTGTGGTGTTGAATTGGATGGAAACTCTTCAGGAGTGTAAAACTAGAGTTGTGTAGAGTCACATTACAGCCTCATTCAGTGTTTCACCTGCTCTACCGTAACTGATTCAGCTCATGAGAGAAACTCCACTGTGCCGTTCTGTTGCTGTCTTCAGGTAATATTAAAATGACAAAACATTCAGAACTTTCAAAACATTACTGAGATAAACCAGTTCAGTGTGTCTTGTTGAACAGTTCTCCCAGTTGGAAACTCAGAGTTCTGAATAGTCTGTAATGAAACATTTCCCTTCTCCTTTAACAATAAACACACTACATGAAGACTCACCATGCACTGTGATGTTGACAGGATTACTGTTTTCTCCAGATTCAGACTCACACCAGTAAACTCCAGTGTAGAATGTGGAGAGGGAGCTGATTTTACATGTAGATCCTATAACTGATCCCCCCTGTGAACAATCTGACACTCTCTCACTGTGTGTGTATCGTCTCACTGTCCATCCAGCAGATTTACTCTGGTCCTCACAGCTCAGTGAGAGAGAGTCTCTAGTAAAGTGTTGAGTTCTGCTGGGATTGATGATCAGAGAGACTGGAGGAGATTTACCTTAAACACAGAACATTATAATTCACATGTGTTATTATGATTGTGTTTTCATGACATAACTTACACTGAACACATTCACACCTCGTTTAATTAAACAGTGCTATTTGAAGGAGAATAATCCTCTACCAGTGCTTAGGGCTATTCAACTGCCTTAAACATTCCTCACTCAGGAGGGTGAATATAAAGATTTTTACACCAAACATTATCACAGCTGTGAGTCTCCAAATTTAAAATCAATGCTGTGTACATTTATATATTTTATTTAACCATCTATATTCAATAATGCAACACACCAGTGATCCATAGTGGCTGTCGAAGGCTGAACTCTGTGTGAAAGGTTCGTTCCTCTCTCGCTGCACTGCAGATATACACTCCTGTGTGATTAAGAGCAGCAGGACTGAGAGTGTAGGAGCCTCCAGATTCTCTGCTGCTGTCTGAGAGGGGCACTACATTATAATTCATATGGCCATCATTGTCTCTGTAGAGAATCTCTCTGTACCAGCTGAATGTCCAGTCTGTAGAGGAGTCTGTAACCTCACAGCCTAGAGTCACTGAGTCTCCTTCAGTCATCCAGCTCTGTGGAGATACACTCAGTACTGCCTCTGGTCTCCCTGTACATACAAATATATATATATATATATATATATATATATATATATATATATATATATATATATATATATATATATATATATAACAGATTACAGAATCTGCACATTTACTTTATACACAACAATCCTGCCATGTCAAAAATATCATCTAAAGAGTACAGAATAGTAATATTACTAAATATTAATATAAAACTAATTACACTGAGTCATTAGACGAGGCATTAGGAATGTGTTCATTCTCATCACTGCATGGTTTATTTTTTGATTAATAATTGGGATCTCCTGTACCCAATGGTCTGTATGTCACATGTGAGTGAATCTGTCACTGAGAAACACACTCAACTGCTTTACTTTAACATCTCACCAGCTACAGATGACTACTTTGTAAAATGTTATTTCAAGAAGTGTTTTAGAATAAGAAAAGAAATGAATATTTATGTAATATAATTATTAACAATCCTTCTGATTTTAAATCTATGATGAAAGAAGTGAAAAATCCTGATGTACCTCTCACTTTATGTGCAAAAGGAGCATTAGTATGGAGTAAAGAGGATGTAAGAGCGCTGTTCACTGACCCTTACTCAGAGACTTTTATTATGAGAGCTCATGTTATTATGATTATGCACTAATGTTAGCGCCATCGCATTACGTGCATTTGACGTAATTTGCCGTTGACCAGGAAACAGCATATACTTCCAGTTAGTACACTACTGAAAATGTGCCATTTGAGACGATACTACCCTTCTAAAATTCATACACTAGACGGCAGAGTGTATAGTGTATAGTATAAGTGTATAGTGAATTGTATGTTATTTGGAACACACTGTTTTCGGTTGAATGAGTGCATCATCCGGGAAGTTAAAGTGTACGTTGTTTTTTTGGGTTTTTCCAGTGTGAACACACTAATCACACTATTTATATTACAAAATGGCACAGAATAGAGCATAAGTGTGCAATTTTGGACGCACTCCATGACTACTATCCCAAACATACTACATCTGTCATGTTGGCATTGTCATGTGACCTTCGACATCATCATAAACACAAAAATCTTAACGGGAACACCAGGTTAAAGCAACCGCACTAACGGCAAAATGCACATCAGGAAAGTTAACTGAATCAGTAATTTAATGTGGGAAAATAACTGAGTTAACTCAGATGAAACAAGTTGACAAACTCTGCATGGTAATGTGCAAACGCAACCTTCTCAGCTCCAATTCAAACCAGACATGTACACATAAATAAACAAATAATTGTAGAATATAACTATATATACTCACCTTGAGCATGTGGCACTGGTGTAAGTGAAATCAGCACTGAAACAGAACAGAAACAGAGAACATGGAAAAGATTTAACGTACGATTGAAAGCAGAATATGTTCGACAAACTGATCTCAACTGTAAGGAACCCAATATACTGCACTCTCATTTATAATTAAAGTCTAAAAAGACTAAAGTAAATGCCATGGTCTGCAAAGAGCTTACAACAAATGTATGGGCTCACTGTTGAAAAATATTAATCTTCAAAAGAATTTCCAAAACATTACATATACCATGGAACAATGTGAAAACCAGATGTGGAGAAAATGGGGCACTACAGTGACGTTACCAAGAACAGCACGTCCCTCCAAAATTGATGAAAGGAGAAGAGGGAATCATGAGGGAATCATGGATAGCTCCAAATACCAATTTATTTAGCAAAAACTGCAGGCCTCTGTTGTACAGCTGAAGATGAACAAAATATTCACCTTCCAACTCAACCACAATCCAAGTCAACAAAGAAATGGCTTCAGAATGGTCTTGAATTCATAAATGGTAAATGGTCTGAACTTATGTGGTGCTTTTTAACCTTTTTTTGTTCTACAAAGTGCTTTACACTGTGTCTCATTCACCCATTCACACACACACCAATGGCTGCAGAGCTGCCATGCAAGATGCTAGCCTGCCATTGGGAGCAACTTGGGGTCCAGTGTTTTGCACAAGGACACTTCGGCATGTGGAGTCACGTGGGCCACGAATCAAACCACCAACCCTACAATTAGAGGTCACGCCGCTCTACCACCTGAGCCACAGCCGCCCCTTCAGAAGAAGATAAAGTTTAAGAAGATAAGTTTCGGAATGGCCCAGTCAACCATAATGAAAAGAGGGTCTTAATGCAGTGTTCAGAGATGTGATAGTGTTCATTTCAATTATTTTATTATCTCCAGGAAAATCATACTCATAAATGTACGAGGTGTAAAGGAAGAACTGTTACACATGCATGTTTGCAGGTCCACATCTAGTGTGAAGGTTCACCCCATAGCTAAAAGTGATATTCCTCCTCACATGAGCGGTACTGTAATCTACATATGAACATAGTCTAAACAATTATGCACCTTAATCATTTAGAATTTTCATATAACATCACATTACAAACATTTACATTATATTATTATAAAATATATTAAACATCTAGTTGTAACTCACAATAATAATATATAATGTGCATTATTATCCACAACACCCATGTAAATTTGTAAAGACCGTTGAAGTGTGACATTTAGTGTTAATGTAATTCCATGAGCATGTCTCTGTAACGTAATGGAGGCTGAGACGGAAGCAAGTGCAGGTGAGGTAGTTTAATACAATAGTCCAAAAGATCAGGAAGAAATCAAGGTACATGGGCAGGCAAGGGTCAATCGAACAGTCAAACAGTCCAAACTAGGCAAAGCAAAGAGACAAGGTCATAAACAAGAGCAAGGTTAAAACCAGAATAAACAAACACAAGATCAAGGTATCAAGGCTTGGTAACAACAGAGACTGAAGGCAACTGAGCATATACGTCGCAAAGAGTGAATGCATGGAAGGTATTATAAACTGTGGTTGTGATTATGCTGTGAATTGGATGCAGGTGTGCGATTAGAATGAAGGTGAGTGTTCTGGGAATTTGTCCATGGCGGCCATGTTTGTAGACCGCAGTGCAGGATGGGAAATGTAGTCAATGGTTTGCTGTGAATTGACAGTCTCCTACTTTATCCGTGACCTGTAAAGGGGGTGTCTTCACCACACCTCTAGAAACCCCCATTCTACATTGCAGTACTGAAGCCCCTGGCGTTTAGTGAAAGCCTCAGGCGAACACCATGCCTCACCTCCCTTCTCTACTGCACACACTTTGTCTCCAACACTCTCTACTACACACACTCTGGCTTTAATTTTGATATAATGATTAAATGTGAAGAAGATGGCTGATTTTGGCCAACAATAAGTTCCACTTAAGTAAGCAAGTGAAACACCAGTGAAGTTATATTTATCCAGCATAGTTTCGAGTCAGTTATCACACATTCACACCTCTGCCTCTTCTTCACAGCTGAACTCGGGCCAGTTACTTTAAAAAGAAAAGCAACACCACAATGACCAACAGCCTATCTCTGCTCTCAGGCCTCTAACTCAACTAACTAATTGGTAAATAATAATTACTAGTTAAAAATAAACTCTTTTTATGTGTGTATTAGAGTGAACTTTCTGTACTGAGATTTTTCCCAGAACAGACGATAATAGAAAAATAAATGGAAATTTAGCTTAAGACATTTTCTCAGTAAGTCTAGTTAACACTAACATGGTTTTGTTAAACCTTTCTGTGCACAGGAAACACCACCAGAGTCTCACCACAGAAGCTAAAGACATTTCAGTTATTCACAACCCTGACTTCCATTGGTGAAAGTACAAACACCATCCAGTCATTTTCTTTTAGCAGATCAAATGATCATGAGAGGTTGTCACTGAGCAGCAGATGACAGCAGGACACAGAAGATCAGCTACAGATTCCAACAATACAGACTCATTTACACTCATTAGATTATTTAAACCCTGTGTTTTAAACTTGCTCTACTTGTACTCTTACCTGTTGAACTATCATAGTTACTGAGAGTAGTGACACATCAAACTAAACCCTTCTCATAACAGATATGGATACACTGATCCACCTGAGCAGTCATGCTGAAGTACACACAATGTCCTAATCACACAATAAACTCATCACTCGGGACATTCAGACTGCAGATGAACAACGTTTATACCCCACCACTCACTCTAATGAAGACACAAAGAGAACATTTACTCACAGAGCATCACAGCGAGTGGACTGAACTCCATCCTGTCTCTCTAATGACTGACTGAGCAGTGGTGTGTGGTAAAGTCTCAGCACTTCCTGTGTTGTCTCGCTGTCAGATTGCACCACAAGGAAAGAAAGAAAGAACGAGAAAGATCTACGATCTTTAACTTCTGTTTTAGTACATGCAGACTCTGTATCTGCTCTTCCTTCCTCTTTCCAGAAAAATACTGAATATTAAATACTTGCTGTTTCTCTCTAACACCCAGACACAAAAGAGGACAGTGACAATAAAGGAGAGCAGAGGTGTGTGCTAAGGTCCTGTGTTCTCACAGAGCAAATGAGACAGAAAGAGATAGAGAGAGAGATAGATAGAGAGAGAGAGAGAGAGAGAGAGAGAGAGAGAGAGAGAGAGAGATCTTCAACTTCTCTTTTAGGAGATATAGACTTTGCTGTGCCAGTTCCTTCCTCTTTCTAGGTATATATTGGCAGGGTTTTCGATTAACTTAACCGGACTGTCATTTATCCATAAGACTTTGATTAAGTTCGTATATCATATCACGAGAAGATGACGGTCTAGGTTCCTGAGCGTTTTCCGGAGTTGAGACGGTATTCTGTTCGGAAGATAATGAAATATTTTCATTGCGTTGATTCACCGCTTCTATTAAACATGGATTTATCTGCATATATTGTCTTTGATCGTTTAGGTTATTTTGTAAGTCTAAAAGACATTGATTTAATTCGAAAAACATGTCGTGCGACGCCACCGGCGTGCTTGATACAGTTTGACTGGAATTTCGGCTGGGGTTTTCATTTTGAGTATTGCTCTGTTCTGACGATCTTAAATTTTCATTCAACTGATTGACTGCATCGATTAGATCAGGGTTTAATTGTACTGAATGACCGTGTTCATTTAGGTTATCATGTAACTCTAACAAACATTGATTTAATTCAGAAAATATACCGTCTGGCGTCACCGCTGTGTTTGTTACGTTGTAATTTGGACTCTGATTAGGTCTCTCACTAACAACCTGGTGTGACGGAATTACACTTTCATTCAGCCGGTTGATCGCTTCAGTTAAATATGGGTTCGGGGTTGTGTACGGATCACGATGTAACAGACCATTTGAAGAACTCTGGGTTCCATCACAACAGAAATCATGCGGTGATGGATTATTTTCGGTTCTCATTTGTTTAGTCACTGTATCCGAACTGCATTTCGGTCGTTTCTGCGCCATATCTATCATACAATATTCTGACCAACTTTATGCTCACTGTGAGACAACTATTCAAGTTTTCAAGTGTGTTGTACAGTGAAGGGACAAAATCCGTACCTCGACCAGATTCAAATGTATTATCAAGCTGCCCAAAGTTTTCCAATAAAGCAGTCTTTGCTTGGAAGAATTCACGCCACGCTGTACAGATCTCCTGCAATTCGAGATCGGGTCGAATGTCGGCTTCCGAGTTGATTTCCTCTCGATCTTCTACTGCATCGAAATTTCCGACATCACTCGTATCTCTAAGTCACAGAACAAGTGAAAGAGTTTTTATTTTTAGCTGGGTAAATAGAAGGTAAAATATACGTTATCTCACCTGAAATATCTCCGCCATAAGCACTGATAGTCACGACGCCCTCATCTTCTGAATATGACACAAACAAAAAGTTATAATTATGTATGAAAGACTTTACAGCATGAAACATTCATGATTTTATGTTATGACTTACGTGTAGAGCTCAGATTCAAAAGGCTTCGATCTGATGTCTCGGAAATTTCATCGTCAGAAATTATGACGACGCTGTTATCTACAAACAGTAAAGCAAATAAAACACACTTTTAGTACCTTAACAGTTCCCTGTCTAGCTCGCTACACGGATCTAAGAGACAAAATTTTATTACCTAGTAGACTCGCATTCGTTTGATACGTAAATTTAGATATAGTATCGTACCCGTTTACATAATGACCAGATAAGGATGACAAATGGATAATTATCAAATGGATAATTACATAAACATTGTATTTCAATTTATAATGAACTATTTCAGTTGTTTAAAATACATCTTACCTGCTGAGAAATCCATGGTGTCTGGGAGGTTTGAAGGATAGAGTCTGGAAATTCTTTCGATCCCTTCGAACTATTCGACTCTTTGCTGATTTTTCCAACTAACAAAGTGTTCGCTTTTATAGACAGGTCCGTATATGTGTGTGTGTGTGTGTGTGTGGGGGGGGGGGGGGGGGGGGTGGTATTCATGGGAAAGCTATATGGTAAAGGACATGCAGCAATAATTATGATCTCCGTGTGATGAGGTGTGTCGTCACCGGTTAATACCGAAACACGGTGCAGCGAAACCTGGCTCTTGCAGAAATTTGCTGCTCTGATGCGGTATTTGCATTGCAGAGATGTACCGCTCCATTTACGCCTGTACGCATCCGGGGAAAAGAAGTCCATTCTAATAATGTAAAAAATCCAGCTGTACATCTGTTTGACATTACCCAATGTTGAATCTTTTCATGCTCTAAATTTTTTAATCTTCCCAGAAAAGAGTGAGTTTTTTTCGGTGCATCAGGACAAGCAGCAGACATGTTGTAAGCTCACACACGATCTTGGAAGTACAGAGTATTTTTAAACCTAGAGGGTGGGTGAGGCCTTCTTCTTCTATAAACTTATGGTACTTATAATAATCACCTACGGATGGAGCAATTTTAATTTCTTTTGTTCTGATTGGACAGGTTATGTATGTGTGCGTGTGTTTGTGCGTCATATTTTTGGCAGGATGTGTACAGAAATTCATTATTAAACATTTACTTATTTTCATCAGCCTTATGTATGTATGTGTTTGTGTGTGATATTTTTGGTTGGATGTGTATGGAAATTCATTATTAATCATTTACTTATTTTTCATCATGCTTATGTATGTGTGTGCGTGTGGTGTGGTGTGTGTGTGCGGGTGTGTGTGTGTGTCTCTGCGGAACTGCTTCGGAGCTATAGGAAAAGCTATAGGAATGAACATGCATCAATAATTATCATTGACCTTTTTTGACCTAGGCCTAACTTGTTACGAAGCGCAGACGGAGACGAGCGCGGGCGAGCGGAGAGATGACGTGAGGAAGAATCCAGAACAAGAATCGAGTCGGAACCGAACAAGTAAGCTGTGTGTCAGGGGCGGAGGCAAAAGCGTAGTGAGAGACGAGCGTGAAGTCGAGCACCAGGGAAAACACTTCTAATGAAATGGGCTTGGTAAACGAACAGAGACGAGGCTGCTGAGCGGTTACTTCACAAGCGGCTAATGCTAGGGAGGCCCTTATATAACCTCAGGTGTGTGCAGGTGTTCGTGATTAGAACTCCGGCGAACTCGAGCGCGGGTATGACTGGGAAGTGCAGTTCCCAAAAGCGAGGGTTATACGCGTGTGAAAGCTGTAGCTATGAACATGCAGCAATAATGATCATTGACCTTTTTGACCTAGGCCTAACTGATGAGCGTGTCACAATCTATGGGAAAGGAAACAACTTGTGTGTGCGTGTGTCTGGAACACATCGGAACCGGATTTAACGTAATTATAAGTGATTATGATGACCCTTTGACCTGTCATTATATTTAATTAGAATGATTATGACCTTTGACCTATACCTGTCACATCCAATTAGTGATTTTCTATGGCTTACATAATATACAAACTATATTATATATAATAAGAGATATTGTTTCTTTTTAATGTAGGCTGTCCTTCTACATTTTTTTTATTTGAACGTAATGTTTTCAGTTGAAATGAATTTGATATGCATTGAGGTTGAGGATATTTTCATTTAGATTTAATGTATATTAAAGTTATAGCAAACTAGGGGTGTGATGAAGCCTGAAGCCTGTGACTCATGCTGTGGTGATGCTCGATGGTTTGAGGCTTCTTGAGACACATCTCGCTGAACTGCCCCCACTATTAACACTGATATTGCACATACAGTTATAAACAAGTATAACCCTGTCCTCAGGGTCAGAGAGGGAGAAGGAGGTTAAAATGTGGTTGGCATCAGTTAGCATTCACGATTTTATTTACTTTATTTTTTTGAGATGTGTGTCATCTTATGATGTCTGTATGATGTGTGCTGTAAAGAACTGGTGTCTCATGCAAGGTGTATTCCCACCTCATGCTCAGTGTTCCTGGGATCCACCACACGATCAACTGCCACCAGGACTGCCACACACCATCAACTGCACTTAATGAAGATGAATTTAAAAAAAAAAAAATGTATAGCATTAAGAATATTATCTCTTTGACCACAAGGGGGAGCCCAGGAACAAAGGAAATGCAGTTCTGTTTCCACCTGACAGCAGTGATCTGGTACATGAGCTGGTACATTTTTATTAACTCTGGCTGTGATGTATAAACCTGACAGCAGTGTGACAGAATACACTGATGAACACTGTCAGTAAATCAAAGTTTGACAGTAAAACCTTGTGTTTCACTTTATAAGTAGCTTTTGATTGTCTGAATCACTGCCACTGCTGTAATGTTAATGTCCTGTGTTGTGTTTTGGACATTTTCAGTGTTATGTTAGTCCTGTACATCAGTGTACCAGTGTGTAGACACGCAGAAAGAGTAATATCACTTCTGTTTGATTCCTCATTTACTCCTGAACTTTACTGCACTGACATCCTCTACTTACACTGAATACTACTGCAGGACCCAGTTTCTGCTTTTAGCAACAGAAATAAAGTACACATTGTCATGGTTAATTTTTATTATTTCGGCTCAATAAATGTTTTACTACTACAGACTTGATTGTATAAAAATACAAAACAGAAATGTTGATATTTAAAAAGGAACATGAGTAGTTGTTCACTTGAGTTTACTTGTACTTCATGTGATACATTATTGCAACACTCCACGCATAAATCTCCTCTCCCAACTACAATTAAAGTTCACTCAGCTGAAAAGAAAAGTCAAACAAAATATAAAATACACACCTCAAGGCTGCTCTCAACACTCCACACCAAAATGATGATCATCAATGTTACATGAAATAGTCTGAGGTTTTAATAGCACATTTACACATTTTCATTTCAAACATAGCATGATAGATTTGATCTTTTTTTTTTTTTGCAGAAGCACATCTCAATCCTCAAACACTCCATCAAAATATTAGCTTTTGTCATCTCTGTTTTTTTATTTTAAAGAATATTTTACTTGTTTATTTTTACTCAGTACTTTGCATTAGCAACGTTTGCAGGCATTAGCTAAACAAATCAAGTCAGAACAACAAAACTGTCTGTGTTAACAGTATGAAATTAAAGCAACAAATCAGTTTTATTATAAATATTCCCAAAATAACCTTAAAGAAAACAGCACTGCATCCTCTTTTAACACATGAAGTTTGCTCACTCCTCTATGACTGCATTCTCCATTCTCCTTTCATTACTTTCAGCTGTTAAAGACAACAACAAGGTCATTTTAATTGCAGGTTTATTCCAGGTGTTTATGGCAGAAAATCAACTGAACTGCATTTGATATCGTCCTAAACACAGTTTAAAGGGTGTTTGTTTTAATGCTTATGAAGGACAGTGAAGTGACACGTGACAGAGCTTCAGGAAAAGATGTGTTAGAAAATAAACATCATTCATTCAGTCATCTTCAGTAACTGCAAAATGTAGGTCAGAGATTCTTTATCAATTATTACAAACACTTTATTAGTGTCCTATTGCTCTATTAAATGCTACCTCTTCCTTTTAAAACCTTGTGTATTATTATTGTCATTATCTAATGCCTGCATGAATAATTATATCCATCATATATTATATTAGCTACAATATATTTGTTACGTAAGTTACAATGTGTTTTAAATATAAATAGTGTGACAGGATGTGTATTTACTAAAAGTCTGGAGTTAACTGTAATTTTTAGATGCTTTGTCACACTGATTGAAGCGTCTGTCACGTGTAAATTCACCCTCAGACCTCAGCAGAAACAGAAATGCTGTGTTTTATATCATATCATACTCACATTTAAATCTTACTGTAAGTGCATTTTAGAAAACATTTTAAAACACTTATTTTTAAACTGCTTCTATTGAGTCAAATGATTTCTACTTTTCTTTAAGTGAAAATATTTTTCTGGCAGTAATTAAAGTTTGTTCATTATGTGAAACGTACTGAAAGAGTTCTTACCTCAAGTTCTGTAACATTTGACCAGCAGAATGATGGTCACCAGCAGATACGGAGAGGCCGTCACTACACTACTGATCAGCATGAGCACTGAGAATGGAGCTTCTACACCTGATGGACCTGACGCAGAATAAAATAATCATTATAATAACACTTTATTCATGATGAACTGTTTGTATGTTTTACTCAAACTGCAGTACAAATAAATCCATTTACACTAGTACACACAGACACACAACAGCATGTGAACACACTGCATATTTTACACAGACTTACATGAACTCAGCACTATAGATTACATTATGTAAAGATACTGAGTTCAACACATTCAGTCACAGTTGTATTTAAATGAATATTGAAATGATTTCTCACCTCTGACTGAGACCCAGCTTTTCAGTGACTCTCCTCTCTCTGGGTGTTTACAGTGGTAGAAACCTTCATCTGACTTTGAGACAGTTCGGATGATCATCTCTCCTGTAGTCTGTGTCTGGAGAACTGATCCATCTTTATAGAAATCAGCTCGGAGGTTTGAGGACTTTGTGTATCGATATAAACAGCGTAGAGTCAGAGGATGTCCCTCAGTCACAGGATGGACAGGACTCTCCAGGATCACATCACCATCTAGAACACAGAAAATCACATGTACAGGAAAAAGGATTAAAACATGAATATTTCTTTATATAAACAGTGATTAATTATATAATATCCTTAGTTTATGGTGTGTAATACAATAACTAATTGATATGTATTATAGTGTAAAGCCAATACTGACTGAAAGTTACAGAGACTGCAGTTATTTGAACAAACTCTGATCAACACTACTTGATTTCAGTGTGAAACTCATTAGTGTTATTGTGTTTGTGGTGTTGAATTGGATGAAAACTCTTCAGGAGTGTAAAACTAGAGTTGTGTAGAGTCACATTACAGCCTCATTCAGTGTTTCACCTGCTCTACCGTAGCTGATTCAGCTCATGAGAGAAACTCCACTGTGCCGTTCTGTTGCTGTCTTCAGGTAATATTAAAATGACAAAACATTCAGAACTTTCAAAACATTACTGAGATAAACCAGTTCAGTGTGTCTTGTTGAACAGTTCTCCCAGTTGGAAACCCAGAGTTCTGAATATTCTGTAATGAAACATTTCCCTTTTCCTTTAACAATAAACACACTACATGAAGACTCACCATGCACTGTGATGTTGACAGGATTACTGTTTTCTCCAGATTCAGACTCACACCAGTAAACTCCAGTGTAGGATGTGGAGAGGAAGCTGATTTTACATGTAGATCCTGTAACTGATCCCCACTGTGAACAATCTGACACTATCTCTCTGTGTGTGTATCGAATCACTCTCCATCTAGTAGAGTTACTCTGGTCCTCACAGCTCAGTGAGAGAGAGTCTCTAGTAAAGTGTTGAGTTCTGCTGGGATTGATGATCAGAGAGACTGGAGGAGATTCACCTTAAACACAGAACATTATAATTCACGTGTTATTATGATTGTGATTTCATGACATAACTTACACTGAACACATTTACAGCTCGTTTAATTAAACAGTGCTATTTGAAGGAGAATAATCCTCTACCAGTGCTTAGGGCTATTCAACTGCCTTAAACATTCCTCACTCAGGAGGGTGAATATAAAGATTTTTACACCAAACATTATCACAGCTGTGAGTCTCCAAATTTAAGATCAATGCTGTGTACATTTATATATTTTATTAAAGCATCTATATTCAATACTGCAACACACCAGTGATCCATAGTGGCTGTGGATGGCTGTAGTTTGTGTAAAAGGGTTGTTCCTCTCTCGCTGCAATGCACATATACACTCCTGTGTGATTAAGAGCAGCAGGACTGAGAGTGTAGGAGCCTCCAGATCCTCTGCTGCTGTCTGAGAGGAGCTCCAATCTATACCTGATACGGCCATCATTGTCTCTGTAGAGAATCTCTGTGTACCAGCTGAATGTCCAGTCTGTAGAGGAGTCTGTAATCTCACAGCTTAGAGTCACTGAGTCTCCTTCAGTCAGCCAGCTCTGTGGAGATACACTCAGTACTGCCCCTGGTCTCTCTGTACATACACAATAAATAAATAAATGAATGAATGAATAATAATTATATATATATATATATATATATATATATATATATATATATATATATATATATATATAACACTACATTACAGATATATAACACTATATATAACATTGCACATTTACTTTATACACAACAATACTGCCATGTCAAAAATATCATCTAAAGAGTACAGAATAGTAACAATACTAAATATTAACATAAAACTAATTACACTGAGTCATTAGACGAGGCATTAGGAATGTGTTCATTCTTCGTGTCCTCATCACTGCATGGTTTATTTTTTGATTAATAATTGGGATCTCCTGTACCCAATGGTCTGTATGTCACATGAGAGTGAATCTGTCACTGAGAAACACACTCAACTGCTTTACTTTAACATCTCACCAGCCACAGATGAATACTTTGTAAAATGATATTTCAAGATGTGTTTTAGAATAAGAAAAGAAATGAATAGTTATGTAATATATTTATTAACAGTCCTTCTGATTTTAAATCTATGATGAAAGAAGTGGAAAATCCTGATGTACCGCTCACTTTATGTGCAAAAGGAGCATTAGTATGGAGTAAAGAGGATGTAAGAGCGCTGTTCACTGACCCTTACTCAGAGACTTTTATTATGAGAGCTCATGTTATTATGAAGCGGCGCAGTTCTCCAGGAAGGAAAAGCCACATTGCAACCACCAGAGCTGTGAGCGTTTGTGTATGCACTGGCACTGTAGACGAACAGCGATGGTGTTATCAGCCTCAAACTAGTGCTTTGTCCGAAATCCCGTACTGTGATAGTATAGTATATACTATATTCTGAATTCGATACTATATTATGCACTATATTACTGACTATACACTCTGCCGTCTAATGTATGACTTCAGAAGGCAGGGGTGGATTTAGTGATTTGGGAGCCCTAGACAAAATGTAGGAATGGAGCCCTCATTTCACAGTTTTAACATCGATACTTAAATTTTCAGCATTCGTTATTTAGCATTAATAGCAATAATCAGGGTGAACTGGGACCAAAATGTGCCCCTGGACTTTCTGGCCCAGAGCAGACCTCCACACCCGGCCTACAACACGCCACATCATAACACACCGGCTCATTGATGGTTAGACCAATTTTAACACCAGTTACTAGAATAAATATATAACACTATACTGAAACATAAATGCTATTGAACAGATATCGAGTCATATTTGTTAAAAAGGCAAACAGAAAACAGAAGAACAGTGTGACAAAGAATATAAAACAATCAAGACAGCCTGTTAGCTAGTGAGGAGACATCATCTGGGTGCAGTGTAGGAGAGTTGCACCACTCAGCTGTACATCTCCTCAATCAGGACTGAAACTTCATATTTTAGCACTAACATGAATCCACATCTCATAATTTTACCCCAACATAGACCACTACTACTACTACTACAACTACTACTACTATAATAATAATAATAATAATAATAATAATAATAATAATAATAATAATAATAATAATTTGTATTTTTCTAATGTTAATATTATGAAATGAATCTTGATATTAGGCCTATATTAATAAATAAATCTATTTCACTAGATCGTTAACCAAGAGCAAACAATAAGTCACTGTATGGTACAGTAGGACAGCAGCTTATTAAAATATTTTTTCTAAAATGTGGTAATATTTATTTGAAGTAGCACTGAACATGAATCCACATCTGAACGGCACACTATCATCATGTGACATTAAACTCATATGATCATGTCTGTAGAGTTCAGGGTTTCATTTGGGAGCAGGTCAAAGTGCACTTTAAGTTCCCGGATGATGCGCTCATTCCACTGAAAAAACGAAGTGTGGAATGATGGACACTCAACAGTGCACTCAACAGTCGCAGCTTTCCTTAAACAGTACAGTGTACCAATTCATTTTTGTAATCTGTTTGGCTGTTTCGCTAATGTTAGCGCCATCGCATTACGTGCATTTGACGTAATTTGCCGTTGACCGGGAAACAGCATATACTTCCAGTTAGTACACTACTGAAAATGTGCCATTTGAGACGATACTACCCTTCTAAAGTTCATACACTAGACGGCAGAGTGTATAGTGTATAGTATAAGTGTATAGTGAATTGTATGTTATTTGGAACACACTGTTTTCGGTTGAATGAGTGCATCATCCGGGAAATTAAAGTGCACGTTGTTTTTTGGGGTTTTTCCAGTGTGAACACACTAATCACACTATTTATATTACAAAATGGCACAGAATAGTGCATAAGTGTGCAATTTTGGATGCACTCCATGACTACTATCCCAAACATACTACATCTGCCATGTTGGCATTGTCATGTGACCTTCGACATCATCATAAACACAAAAATCTTAACGGGAACACCAGGTTAAAGCAACCGCACTAATGGCAAAATGCACATCAGGAAAGTTAACTGAATCAGTAATTTAATGTGGGAAAATAACTGAGTTAACTCAGATGAAACAAGTTGACAAACTCTGCATGGTAATGTGCAAACACAAGCTTCTCAGCTCCAATTCAAACCAGACATGTACACATAAATAAACAAATAAATGTAGACTATAACTATATATACTCACCTTGAGCATGTGGCACTGGTGTAAGTGAAATCAGCACTGAAACAGAACAGAAACAGAGAACATGGAAAAGATTTAACGTATGATTGAAAGCAGAATATGTTCGACAAACTGATCTCAACTGTAAGGAACACAATATACTGCACTCTCAATTATAATTAAAGTCTAAAAAGACTAAAGTAAATGCCATGGTGTGCAAAGAGCTTACAACAAATGTATGGGCTCTCACTGTTGAAAAATATTAATCTTCAAAAGAACTTCCAAAACATTACATATACCATGGAACAATGTGAAAACCAGAAGTGGAGAAAATGGGGCACTACAGTGACGTTACCAAGAACAGGACGTCCCTCCAAAATTGATGAAAGGAGAAGAGGGAATCATGAGGGAATCATGGATAGCTCCAAATACCAATTTATTTAGCAAAAACTGCAGGCCTCTGTTGTACAGCTGAAGATGAACAAAATATTCACCTTCCAACACAATCACAATCCAAGTCAACAAAGAAATGGCTTCAGAATGATCTTGAATTCACAAATGGTCAATGGTCTGAACTTATGTGGTGCTTTTTAACCTTTTTTTGTTCTACAAAGTGCTTCACACTGTGTCTCATTCACCCATTCACACACACCAATGGCTGCAGAGCTGCCATGCAAGATGCTAGCCTGCCATTGGGAGCAACTTGGGGTCCAGTGTTTTGCACAAGGACACTTCAGCATGTGGAGTCACATGGGCCACGAATCAAACCACCAACCCTTCAATTAGAGGTCAACCCGCTCTACCACCTGAGCCACAGCCGCCCCTTCAGAAGAAGATAAAGTTTAAGAAGATGAGTTTCGGAATGGCCCAGTCAACCATAATGAAAAGAGGGTCTTAATGCAGTGTTCAGAGATGTGATAGTGTTCATTTCAATTATTTTATTATCTCCAGGAAAATCATACCCATAAATGTATGAGGTATAAAGGAAGAACTGTTACACATGCATGTTTGCAGGTCCACATCTAGTGTGAAGGTTCACCCCATAGCTAAAAGTGATATTCCTCCTCACATGAGCGGTACTGTAATCTACATATAAACATAGTCTAAACAATTCTGCACCTTAATCATTTAGAACTTTCATATAACATCACATTACAAATATTTATATTATATTATTATAAAATATATTAAACATCAATTTGTAACTCACAATAATAATATATAATGTGCATTATTATCCACAACACCCATGTAAATTTGTAAAGACCGTTGAAGTGTGACATTTAGTGTTAATGTAATTCCATGAGCATGTCTCTGTAACGTAATGGAGGCTGAGACGGAAACAAGTGCAGGTGAGGTAGTTTAATACAATAGTCCAAAAGATCAGGCAGAAATCAAGGTACATAGGCAGGCAAGGGTCAATCGAACAGTCAAACAGTCCAAACTAGACAAAGCAAAGAGACAAGGTCATAAACAAGAGCAAGGTTAAAACCAGAATAAACAAACACAAGATCAAGGTATCAAGGATTGGTAACAACAGAGACTGAAGGCAACTGAGCGTATACGTCGCAAAGAGTGAATGCATGGAAGGTATTATAAACTGTGGTTGTGATTGTGCTGTGAATTGGATGCAGGTGTGCGATTAGAATGAAGGTGAGTGTTCTGGGAATTTGTCCATGGCGGCCATGTTTGTAGACCGCAGTGCAGGATGGGAAATGTAGTCACTGGTTTGCTGTGAATTGACAGTCTCCTACTTTGTCCGTGACCTGTAAAGGGGGTGTCTTCACCACACCTCCAGAAACCCCCATTCTACATTGCAGTACTGAAGCCCCTGGCGTTTAGTGAAAGTCTCAGGCGAACACCATGCCTCACCTCCCATCTCTACTGCACACACTTTGTCTCCAACACTCTCTACTACACACACTCTGGCTTTATTTTTCATTTAATGATTAAATGTGAAGAAGATGGCTGATTTTGGCCAACAATAAGTTCCACTTAAGTAAGCAAGTGAAACACCAGTGAAGTTATATTTATCCAGCATAGTTTCGAGTCAGTTATCACGCATTCACACCTCTGCCTCTTCTTCACAGCTGAACTCGGGCCAGTTACTTTAAAAAGAAAGCAACACCACAATGACCAACAGCCTATCTCTGCTCTCAGGCCTCTAACTCAACTAACTAATTGGTAAATAATAATTACTAGTTAAAAATAAACTCTGTGCATCAGTTTGGTATTAGTGTGTATTAGAGTGAGCTTTCTGTACTGAGATTTTTCCCTGTACAGACCTTAATAGAAACATAAAAAAACATAAACACAATTTAGCTTAAGACATTTTCTCAGTAAGTCTCGTTAACACTAACATGGTTTTGTTAAACCTTTCTGTGCACAGGAAACACCACCAGAGTCTCACCACAGCAGCTAAAGACATTTCAGTTATTCACAACCCTGACTTCCATTGGTGAAAGTACAAACACCATCCAGTCATTTTCTTTTAGCAGATCAAATGATCATGAGAGGTTGTCACTGAGCAGCAGATGACAGCAGGACACAGAAGATCAGCTACAGATTCCAACAATACAGACTCGTTTACACTCATTAGATTATTTAAACCCTGTGTTTTAAACTTGCTCTACTTGTACTCTTACCTGTTGAACTATCATAGTTACTGAGAGTAGTTACACATCAAACTAAACCCTTCTCATAACAGATATGGATACACTGATCCACCTGAGCAGTCATGCTGAAGTACACACAATGTCCTAATCACACAATAAACTCATCACTCAGGACATTCAGACTGCAGATGAACAACTTTACACCCCACCACTCACTCTAATGAAGACACAAAGAGAACATTTACTCACAGAGCATCACAGCGAGTGGACTGAACTCCATCCTGTCTCTCTAACGACTGACTGACTGAGCAGTGGTGTGTGGTAAAGTCTCAGCACTTCCTGTGTTGTCTCGCTGTCAGATTGCACCACAAGGAAAGAAAGAAAGAACGAGAAAGATCTACGATCTTTAACTTCTGTTTTAGTACATGCAGACTCTGTATCTGCTCTTCCTTCCTCTTTCCAGAAAAATACTGAATATTAAATACTTTCTGTTTCTCTCTAACACCCAGACACAAAAAAGGACAGTGACAATAAAGGAGAGCAGAGGTGTGTGGTAAGGTCCTGTGTTCTCACAGAGCAAATGAGACAGAGAGAGAGAGAGAGAGAGAGAGAGAGAGAGAGAGAGAGAGAGAGAGAGAGAGAGAGAGACAGAGAGAGAGAGAGAGATCTTCAACTTCTCTTTTAGGAGATATAGACTTTGCTGTGCCAGTTCCTTCCTCTTTCTAGGTAAATCACAATGTTTTTAACTCACACAGTTACATACATACAAAAGTGGACAAATGACAGCAGCAGTGGTCGGCTAATTTTATCTCAGATAACATACAAATATTTTAGATAGCTGCAGTGGGGCATTGAACACATTTTGGTACAAAGTACAATGAGACCTCAAATTACTGTAGATTTTACAGTAATTCACTGGAAACCTGGGTTTATATATCAGGAACTTTGCCAATGCAAGGCTTAATGTGAACGCAACAACAGGACATCACATAATACACTGAGTCTCAAGAATTTCAATTAAATCCAGCAGCTAAACACATGACACCTAACAGAAAATCACAAAATGAAACAAACTGGTTGCAGAAAACTGGCTGATAAAATATGTTTTTACTTCTTTGTTTGAATGCTTTTCACATTAAAGTCAACCAGAATTGATTTTTGAATTTAATACTATTCGCGATCTTTAGTAAGATGGCGGCACAGCAGTAGTGCGCAGTGGCCTCTCCGGATCCATAATGGTGCTGTTTTTGTTTGGTAGCCGATTTATTTATTTATTTTTATTATTTTTTTTTACAGCACATGGACATCAGAGCAACTGGTGTTTATGTTTACCATTGTAGGACACTGCTAAAATACAGAAATCATGCAACAATCAACCTGGCATGATGATCTGCTGGAGAAGCTACATGATCTTGGTTCACTGTGGAGACAAGGCCTCCAGTCCTAGGCATACCAGTGTTAAGTAGCAATAATAGAAATGCGATTAGCAGTGCAGAAAAAGCGGAACTTTTGGTAAAAACTTTTGTGAAGATCCACAGTACTGAAAATCTATCCTCAACAGCCAAGCAGTATAGAGATCAGACACTTGCCCAAAATCCAGGGATAGTAGAAAGAAGGACTACATCAGGGGGAGAGTTTACTTGCCATTTACACTATTTGATTTAAAAAGCGCCGTATCAAATGCACGGCAAACGGCACCAGGGAAAGACGGTATATGCTATAGCATGTTAGGTCACATGAGGGACATCACACTTGATGTAGTATTGAGACTAAGTTCAATATGGTATGGAATACAGGAAAAATCCCACTAACATGGAAACAGGCAGTTCTAGTTCCAATACTCAAACCTCAAAGACCTGTCAGATCCAGCAAGCTATAAACCCATAGCATTAACATCACAGTTAGGGGAAACTATGGAGAGGATGGTAACAGATAGATTAGATCACTATATAGAATGTAAAGGGCTTCTCTCACCGTATCAGTCAGGATTTCGTAAAGGTAGGGGGACCAAGGATTCTGTATTATGCCTAGAAGTGAACACATGTTTATAAGGTTTTATGGACACCACAGCTTTAGGAATCCCTATATTAAAAACAAAAATAATCTATTGTTAATCAAGTACATAAAGAAATTCCCACAGAGGTGCAAAAAGCTATTTAAAACAAAACTATGAACAATTTAACAGGAAGTAAACATATAATTTGAAATACTGCTTTGATGTAAACTTACAGAACCACTGTGAACCAGAAATAAAATGACATTAATTTCTGTAGTATAAATTTGTTAGTTAAAATAAATTAAAATGCAAATGGACAAACTCTACTTGGTAATGTACAAACACAACCAGTTCCATTTCCAATCAAATTAATTCATTTATTAATGTTTGTTTACTTCCATAATTAATTAATTAAAAGTAACTTCCTTTCTTTACAACCACAAACATTCTATTGATTAAACAATCTAAAAAAATGGCTTGGTAATGTACAGAAACAACCTCCTCAAATCCAGTACAACTCAGACATGTACTCATGAACAAATAAAGAAAGAAATGTAAAATACAACTGTATATTATTACCTTGAGCAGGTGTCACTGGTACAAGTGAAATCAGCACTAAAAAAAGAACAGAAACAGAGAACATGATATACTGACACATGAAAAAGATGCAGTGTATGATTAAAAACAGCACATTTTCGACACACTGAACTCATATGAAAGAAATACAGTGTGTGTATCAAACATGTATCAGCAGATATTATTCCTGATAGAAGGACTCAGTGGACACATTAATCCAAACAGCAGGACATAAAACCAATGGACTCTTTCACTGTAACACTCAGTACATATCCTAATCATAGGCTAATCTCATCATTCAGGACTTTAAAGTGCTGTTAAAATTCTGTTTGAGATACACGCAGAGGAGAAAAGTAAAGCCTGGAGTTTGTAGCATGAGCCTGGACTCAGGTTCCTGTCTGTGTGGAATTTCCCATGTTCTGCCTGTAAGAGAACGACAGCTGAGAATGTTGACAAAAAAGACTAATTGGGCCTCAAATAAAGTGACAAATGTGTTGAAAGTGTGACCTTTAGTGTTAATGTAATTCCTTGGGCATGCCTCCTTTTCTGTCACTGGTTACCATGGTTATTATGGTTATTACGCTGATGAAAGCCGTTAGCCAGAAATGAGCATTAATGCAGATATTTCCCCTGCAGCATGCTTGTAGCTAGTGTTTCATTTGTTATTGTTTTAAAATATCTTACTATCTCAAAACACTTTTTTTTCCAACACTCTCTACTGCACTCACTTTGTCTCCAACACTCCCTACTGCACTCACTTTGTCTCCAACACTCTCTACAGCACTCACTTTGTCTCCAACACTCCCTACTGCACTCACTTTGTCTCCAACACTCCCTAATGCACTCACTTTGTCTCCAACACTCTCTACAGCACTCACTTTGTCTCCAACACTCTCTACTGCACTCACTTTGTCTCCAACACTCTCTACTGCACTCACTTTGTCTCCAACACTCTCTACTGCACTCACTTTGTCTCCAACACTCTCTACTGCACTCACTTTGTCTCCAACACTCTCTACTGCACTCACTTTGTCTCCAACACTCTCTACTGCACTCACATAATCTCCAACACTCTCTACTGCACTCACATAATCTCCAACACTCTCTACAGCACTCACTTTGTCTCCAACACTCTCTATTTCACTCACTTTGTCTTCAACACTCTCTACTGCACTCACATTGTCTCCAACATTCTCTACTGTGCACAATTTGTCAGAAAAAAAACATAATGCTGTAGACAGACAGACAGACAGACAGACAGACAGACAGAAAGATTTACAGACTTTCATCGACCCTGCAGGGGAAATTTGTGGAAAAAAAATAAGTAAATCTCCATACAGTCACCCAAGCTCAGGAACCCATGACCTTAGAGCCCTAAAGCCGTAACTCCACCACTGTATGCTCTCTGATTAAAGTAAAAATGCATGATCCCATCCATGATATACAACATGCATACCTAATTATGCATTTCAACATAAATAAAAAAAAGAATACAAAAATGTGAGGAAAACATCTTTTGTTATGTTGAGATTACAAGATAAAAAAAATACATACATATCCTTTCTGGACGGACACCAATTTGTAAATTGTCTAACACTAAAACATATAGTTATTTTCTGTTCTGTCAGCCAATGATTACTTTAAAAACAGATGCACTCATCCATGATGTACAGCATGTACTGTATGCCTAATGCTGCATTGTGATATGAGAATTATATCAAAACAACAACTTTTTTATGTAGAGGAAACTGCTTTTGTGAGAACCAGAAGAAAAATAATTAATGATATCAAGAGAACGGCAGAGAGAAAGGATAAATAAATAACTTATGGCCTTTCTGGACTTCATTTGCATCACTGCCATTATATTCATTATAGAGATATTATTGTACCTAGTGGTCAAACATTGTATGCGCCTTTCCCAATCAATAACAACACACCATAAACAAACAAACAAAAAAAATTGTCTTGCCTTTCAACAACATGTTAACAGCAGCCTACAAGCTAAAACAGGACCTGAGGAAATGAACAGATTCACCAATAGGAAATGTGATGTAATATTTCCTCTAGGCTATGATGTTGAGGGAACATCTATCCAATGAAATTAGGACAACATATTGTTTCAAAAGAAACATAAATCACGAATTGTTTTAACTTAACTGATGTAGGGAATCTAGCCAGCGGTGGGCAGAGCACAGACACACAGGAGGCTGTTTAGGTTTAGAATTTATTTAAAGTGTGTTGCTGTGAGTGCTCAGACGTCCGCGGGGCTGCCAGGGTGAGGAGTCTTCGGTCGCGTCGGAGTCTCTGCAAAAAACCACACAACAGATTCGTATGCAAGCCTTGGAGCCTCCTCTCCCTTTGCGAACGGAGGATCGCCCTTTTATACTCCCCCGTCGGCTGCCTGGTGGTGGAGAATTGCCGCGCTTCTTATCAGCCGCCAGCCATGTGTGTGTCGGCGGCTCCGCCCCGCAGCCACGCGCACTCCAGCTGTCCAAGACATTGGTGGTTCTGAAGCGGAGCTGTCCCTTCAGCACCACAGCGGCAGGAGAGCAGGAGCGATCTTTACTTCTTGTGCACCGGCTGCCGGCCCGTCGCCACACGGATTTAGTTTCCATCTGTTAGGAGATCCATTATAATGGTCTGTTGGATTAATCTTTGCTTGTTGGCATTTGAAATCGTTTTATTCAAGTGAGGATTTTAACATAAGAAAGAGGCTGAATGGTCAGCTTTTGAATCATAAAAACAAAACCAGGTCTACTCTACTTCCTGTGATTGAAGTTAACATGTACAGTAGGTTACACAGCCATACTTTGGGAATGTTTTTATTACAGTTAAAAATTTATTTCTGTTAGCATTGCACCATGAATTTCTCAACAAACTGCAGTTCTGTTCTTCAGAACTCTGAAGTGGGTTCAATTCACTTGGAATAAGAGAGGTGCTGACACCCATTAACTTGTAGCCAGAGATTGGCTTATGGTGCAGGAGGAAGTGCATTTAAACCTCAAGATGTGGACGTCCGGGATTGCTCCATGGAAGTTCTCTCTCGTTTGTTCCCATTCACCGGTGCCGGCATCCTTGCAATCAGGGTGAATGGATAAGTGTACCTGCAATCATTTTTAGACGAATTTGCTACTTGCTACCGGTAACTGTGGTTTATGTCTCCAGCAACAGGTAGTTTAGAACTAGATGATGTGTGCCAGGATCAGTGGGTGTTGTCCTCTATCTGTCTGGCTTCTGAAAGTTAGATTCAAGCATCATCTGGCTATTGCTATCTGGTATGTAGTGTAGATTTATTTAATCATGGGCCGATTCCTGTTCGTTGGTGGCATCCAGTAACACAGGGATTTTAATATTTCCAGGAGTGGTCTTGATGTTGTTGTGCTACAGGTTTTGTGGCACTACTTTAAAGGGATTATGATGCTCTTTAATGTTTTCCTTTTCCTTTAGTGTATAATGTATCTGTTTGTGCATGTATAACAGCTGCAAAGTTCCAAAGCGCATAATCTCCCCCAAAGGGATTTATTCTAACAGAGAACACTGCTCCAGACCTGCCTAAAATGACCTTGACCCCTCTCAACTGTGACTGAAAAGAAAAAAAAATCTGTGAATGTTTACTGCTGTGTGTTGCTCAATTGGTTTTTTATTTTCTTTCTTTCTTTATTTATTTTTTTCTTCGCAATGGAATATTTGGGAAAGGGAGGGGAGGAGAGAAGAAAAAAGGTCATGTTCAGCAGACATGTTTGGTAGACGTGTTCAGCAGAAATGTCCAGAAGAAATGTTTAGTTCAGCAGAAATGTCCAGCAGAAATGTTCATCAGAAATGTTCAGCAGAAATGTTCAGCAGAAATGTTCAGCAGAAATGTTTAGGTCAGCAGAAATGTTTAGGTCAGCAGAAATGTTCAGCAGAAATGTTCAGCAGAAATGTTTAAGTTAGCAGAAATGTTTAGGTCAGCAGAAATGTTCAGCAGAAATGTTCAATAAAAATGAAACTGGAAAAAAAAAGAAACAGAGAAAATGATGTAAACATGGAAAAGATTCGGTGTATGACTGAAAACAAGACATACATGTATGTATATATAGCATTCTAGACCCTGTTATGCTATGCTTATTTTCCTGCTGTAGACATCAGACCCAGGTGAGTGTGAGAGAAGGTTATTTTTCCTGTCATCAGACAGTCCCTGAGCAGCAACCTGACAGAGAGGCAGAAACGTGTCCAGGACATGCACAACATGCGGCTCAGAAGAGCGATTTTCTCCTAGCTATATGCAACAGTAAATATAATGAAGTACAAATTTGCTTTTTTTGTAAATGAATTGATATCTTGCAGAAGTTTTCTTATTTGACCTGTGCATCTTCTCAGATTGTGGATAATGACAGTGTGTGTGTGCCTTCAATGCTATCATCTGTTTTGGAATACAAGATGATTGCTCTAGATATCTTGTTTTGTTTTGAGTTTTCTTTTTTCGCTTTGCCCTGTAAATTATAGTAAATTACTCTTGATGGCTGCTAAATCCAATTAATCATAGCTTTAAACCCCTAAACACAGTAGAAAGTCACATGGACACAAATTCGGAAAACATCAAATAAATAATAGGCTAAATGTTAGCCTACACAGCTCTTGCTTGTGAAGTGGTATCGAGGCAATATCAAATTAAATAAGGCCAGCATGATATCTAAGGACTAAAACATACTAGGCTGTGTTATTTCCATAGGAAATCTTCATGGTGTGATTTGGTTACAACCCCTAAGCAGATTCTTTTCTTATAACAGCACATCCCAAAGTGTTTTATACTCTTATAACACAGTCATTTGACAACAATATTTTTTCAAATGAAGTAAACAATAACTCGGCATGCTTTTTAAAAATCAGTTTATAGTTCTGCTTAATGTTGTGGCAGTTAAGTCCTGTTATCACGAGGCATTAGAAAACTGATGAACACCTCCTGACCAGTCAGATTTAAGAATTCAACAACATTATAATATAAATAGAATGACTAAATTATTATTATTACAAGCATAAAAGCATTGATTATGGAACACAAACAGGATAAGCTCTTTTTTTTTTAGAATGTACATGGTATGACCAAAAGTATGTGGACACCTGAGTTTTGAACATCCCATTCTAAAAACGTAGGCATTAATATACATGTGGTCTCCCCTTCACTCCTATAACTCCACTCTTCTGGAAATACTTTTCACTAGATTTTGGACTGGGGCTGTGGGGATTTGCCCATTCAGCCACAAGAATGCAAGAGGTTAGGCACTGGTGTTGGATGAGAGGGCCCCTTAGTTCCAGTGAAGGGAAATTGTAATGCTACTTCATACAAAGACATTTTAGACAGTTGTGTGCTTCCAACTTTGCGGCTACAGTTTGGGGAAGGCCATATGGGTGTGATGGTCAGGCGTCCACATACTTTTGAACATATAGTGTATTGATGTGTAAACAGATTTTTTTCTAACTTTTACTAACAATATCCTTTTGATTAAGTGCCATTTGTTCTGTCTGCACTACTGTAACATAAAATGGATATAAAAGAAAAGATCTGTACTGTGATTGGTACAGGAGTCATTTTGAAAGCTGTTTGGTGTGCACTTAGGATTCATGCAGTACACAGTACTACTGTAACTAAAAGCTTCTTCTCATCCTCAGCAGCATGTTTTTCCACTGCAGTGGAATTTCATTCATTCTTTGCAAAGTATAAGCTCAGCTTACCATGTGTTCTGACATTACCAAGCCGTGTTTTCACTTTGTGTGTCATTCCTCGTTTGATCCTGTTTCTGTCCAAAGTTCCCGTGTTTATGGCCTGACCTAGTTTGTCCTGTTTGCTGATTGTCTGTCTTTTGCCGGTTTCTTGACCACGAGGTTGCTCAGTGATTTTGGATGATTTGCTTTGTTTTCATTAAATCGGTCTAATACAAGGATTTACACACATGCAGCCTAATTCAAGACAGTTCTGATTTCCAGCATCAGGACAGATTACTGAAAGTGAGTCTATCCTGTGCCACTTCAACACCTTTGAGGTGATACTAGGGAAGAAAACTTGCCACTTGGGCACATTACAGTTACCCAACCAGAACGAACAGAAGTTAAAATGTACTTTAAATATGCTCCACATTGATGGAAAGGCAGTACCTTTGCAAATACTCAAAAGCCAATCAAGCACACCATTGATTAATCCAAAACTAAATGCAAAAACAGTGGAAATTTGATTTGGAATACAAAAATATAAAAAGACATAAAAAAGAGGAAAAATGGAAAATATAAGCAATATCAAGCCCTAATCCCTTAATTAAAGCAGTAGTCAATGTGTTCAAGGAGCTTTCTGTGCTGGCTGACAGGGTATGAGGCGCTGCAGATGGGACAGTCCAGAAAGCGCTCATCCAACGTGTTGGAGCTCTTTAATGGAGATGTGGGGTTCAGGATACGGTCCTGATTGGTCGTCTTATCCAAATCCAGCCTGGTGCATGAGCTTGGCTCAGAGAACCGAGTTTCTCGCTGCAGTTTCTGTATATTGTTATTAAAATAAATCAATCAATAAATAAAGTTCACTGATTTGGATTGACTGAATTACTTTCTGATTTACTTATAAAATCAACTTTACCTTTTTTTTAAAAGTGATACTTTGGTGAACGTGGATTTCTGCCGAATCCAAGCGTGTGATTTGGTCTCTAGCCTTGCGAAGCTCCTTCAGCACTTTGTGGAGCAGGTGCTGTAGACTTTGTCGGTCCTGTTTCTCGTTCTCAAAGTCTCTAGCAGACGATTGGATCTGCCAGATAAAGTTGGAAATCCTTTAGAGAATCGTTCCATCATCTATCTGGTAGTATAAAGGTTCACTGAAGCAAAATCTTGTACCTGTTGCTCTAAAACGGCCATTCTTTTCTGATCTTCATGCCGTAAAGCTAAAGTTTGTCGCCAACTTCTACGCTCCACTTGCAGCTCCTCCTGGACTCGCACCACCTCACGGCTCTTCTTTTCATACTTGGCTTTCAGCGCCACCAACTCGACCTGTAGGCGACTCGCCCTTTTGCGTTCCTCCTCCATCTCCCTCGGGCTCTCCTGCAGCTGCTTCTCCTGCTGCATGGAGGCAGGTGACTGACCTGGATCACAGTAGTCAGAAAGACAGACCTCTGAATATTACCTTTCATCAAGTTAAGAGAATCTTGAAGCACCCATTAACCTTAGATAACCTTAGATAACAGATGAAATTTGCCATTATAGTAGAAAAAGAGCAGATGTGAAGTTGACCTTTAAAAACATTTGTTGCAGAGTTTCTCGTAGCATGTAAAAGAAGTGGATTCACTCAAGTGACATCACTTCCTACTGGTTTTTGGCGAGGCCCTACCTTCTGATTTGGTCTCTTCTTGCTGTTGTTCTAGTGTTCGCTGGGCTTGGTTTAACTGCTGCTCGAGCTCTATACGTCTGGCCAGATTCCACTGCATACAGGACTCTCTCTCATGGTCATAAACTTTCCATTTCTGATTTTTTTCCTGAGCCTAGCACAGGGGGAAATAAAACACATGTCATCAGGTAATGAGTTCAACTATGCTGAGCAGCAACGGAGAAGAAAATCTGAGTGTCATGCTGTCTGTCGACTCACATCTCGCAGTTGCTCCTTGAGAATGGTGATCTCATCTGAAGGAACCTATTAAATACATCAAGAATGTGATTCTTCACCTAGAACTACAACCACATATTAAAACATTTTCATACCATGGGATTGTTGAATAATCAAATCTGATGTACAATCTTAATGCACTTGCAACTTTATAATCGTCTCATCCACCATGAAAAGCCACCCTCTCCATTAAAATCTCACTCATTCAGAATTATTCCATACAAATTAGATCTATCTAGACAGCGGGCTAGCCTCCAGAGGAAAACCGTATTAGCAGAACGATCAGTTATTTGCAGCTGTTCAGTTTCTTAACATTTTACCACTATGAAGAAAAACTATTCACTTTTCATATTATTGCTGATTTTTATTTATTCATTTGGAGAGAAAAAAAAATATGCAAAGTGACTCCTCCAAGCATGGAACACAATAGTGAAGTGATTCAGAGCTTTGAAACTTGAAGTCAAAACCTTGTGCTTCAAAACAGTTGTGTTCCTCGACCTGTAAGGGGTGCATCGTTCATAGTCTGAATTCTACAGACAAAAAGAGACTCACCTCCAGCAGCTTGGCTTCATCTGACTCAGGACATGCAGGATAAAGCCTTCCATTTTGTTTCGACATGTCCTCCAAAGTCATCCTCAGCTGGGCATTTTCCTTCTTTAATTTCTCAAGTTCAGCTTCTACAGCCTTTGAGCCACTGCTTTTAAATCCTAGTTTCTTTGAAAACGTTTTCATGGCTCCTTTAAATCCCATGATTGTTCCCTGGAAAACAACAAGTATATACCAAGCATTTATTTATTTATTCATGTGTTAGTTAGACAGATAGATTTAATGATCCTGGAGGGAAATTCACCTATTACAGCAGCAGACAGATAGAAGTATACTAAACGTAATTAAACATGATATTAATTATCAGTATTAATTAGTATAAGTATTTTTATTTTATGCACCTTGATTAAATGTTGTTTATATGGTGTTATTATAAGACCTTATGAGTTAAAAGGTAGCTAAATTTTTTTTTATTACAGAATTTTCTACCAGAAACACATTTAGGGTATTGATTAGGTAAGGAATAAAACAAGATAAAGTGCATTATTTTTTTATTACAGCACACCGGAAGTGTTTAATTCCCCTCATACCACAGTAACTTGCTAAAAGGGACCATTTTTAATGAGTTAATGACACACACAGCGTTGATACCGTTCCAATGGAGGCACTGAGGTTGCAATTCTTCCGGACCTGAAGGGGGCAGCAAATACGCGCAAGTGTTTTAGTCCGTCCACAAGTGGTGACGAAGAAGAAGACGAACAATAACAACAAGCACACGGGAAAAACTACAGAAGTTTATCTCCACCGCGCGAAGTGTGTCATGTTCTGCGTTTCATATCTATAGTAGTGGTTTAGTACAAGCGCTTCAGAGCGCTATCATTATTCTTTCCTGCTTTATTCTCTCCTGCATTAACCATCTTTCTGTAATAAACCGTTTTACCTTCAGAGGACGAGTCTGCGAGTGTTGTAAAATGTCCACTACAATTTGGCGTATCCTGGCTGGACTGCACGAGTCTTTCAGATTTTCTGGAGAAGTCTGTGTTGATGTGAAGGAGGTTTGTTCTTTGTCGTGGAGACTGAAAGACTGATGTAGCCTCGCCACTGACCGGTAGACGTCATCAAGAATTTAGAATTTCATGATGTCATGCAGTCATGATCTCATGCAGTCATGATCTCATGCAGTCATAGTGTACTGCAGACATACTGTACTGCTCTCATAGTGTACTGCAGTCATAGTGTACTGCAGACATAGTGTACTGTTCTCATAGTGTACTGTTCTCATAGTGTACTGCAGTCATAGTGTACTGTTCTCATAGTGTACTGTTCTCATAGTGTACTGTTCTCATAGTGTACTGCAGTCATAGTGTACTGTTGTCATAGTGTACTGCTCTCATAGTGTCCTGCACTCATAGTGTACTGCCCTCATAGGGTACTGCACTCATAGTGTACTGCAGACATAGTGTACTGCAGTCATAGTGTACTGCTCTCATAGTGTACTGCAGTCAGTAATATAAGAAATTTATTTATTTATCCTCATTTAATCTGAATTCTGGGTGATAGACCCAGGTTCAGGGAAACAGTACTGAAAACATCATTATAGAACATGGATATTACACTACGAAACATGGGACCAGAGCCAACGATTTCTAAAGACTTCAACAGAAAAGGGTGCTCGAGGGTATCAAATGCCTTGAAAAAAATCATTTAAAGTTAATGGAGAAAAAGACATAGATTTAAAAGCAAGAACTACAACCTTACTGAAGTCGTTCCTCCCACACAGGCATATCAACACATTTACAAAGTGATGGTAACGTTAATGGGCCACAATATAACACACAAGTAGGCATGAGAAAACTTGAGCTGGTCAATTATGACAGAATTTGGGAACATAGTGTGAGTCAGGACACATTAATTTACCTTCTGATAAACTAAATTTTATATTTTCAGTTCATTTTACAGACTGTATGCAAAAAACAACCGTTAACCTGTGACATGAGTGACTGGTTAAATGAGTTTAATTAATGTACTGTATAAGTTGAAACATACAACAACGTTAAAAAGGACACATGGTACAGGAATAGTAATGTAAAAATGTGAGAGTAAAATGTATAATGAACAATTTCTCAAAATCTGGAATGTGTAAATGCATAACTAAATTAAATAAGCAATTTGTAGCAAGAAACAACAACAAGCATCATATGACTTCATAAGGTGTCTACTAGAATAAGACTGTGTACTTTGCATAAAAGAAAGTCTATTCATGGTAAGCTTTAGTAAACAAATACATTTTCAGCCCAGACTTAAACACTGAGACTGTGTCCGAAAACTAATTGGAAGTCTGTTCCATAACTGTGGGGCTTTGTAAGAGAAGGTTCTTCCCCCTGCTGTAGCCTTCACTATTTGAGGTACCAACAAATAGCCTGCACCTTTTGATTGAAGTAGGCATGGTGGATCATAGAAGACCAGAAGCTGGCTTAGGTACTGTGGCGTGAGATTGTTTAGTGCTTTGTAGGATAGTAGTAAAATTTTATAATCAATGCGAGATTTCACTGGGAGCCAATGAAGTGTGGATAAGATCGGGGTGATGGGGTTGTATCTTCTGGTTCTAGTTAGGACTCTAGCAGCTCCATGCTGGATTAACTGGAGTTTGTTTATGCTCCTACTGGAACATCCAGACAGTAAGGCATTACAGTGATCTACATTACATTACTTCATTACAGTGAAGTAAAAGGAAGTTAATAAGCATCCAATGTCTAATGTCTGTTACACAATCCTCAACTTTACTAAGCTGCTGTCTGTCCTCTGGCTTCACTGAAACATATAACTGTGCATCATCAGCATAACAGTGGAAGCTAATTCCATGTTTATGAATAATTTGACCTAGAGGTATGATATATAAAGTAAAAAGCAGTGGGCCTAAAACAGAACCTTGTGGAACACCAAATATAACCTTGCTATGCTTGGAGAAGTCGCCATTTATATCTACAAACTGATAGCAATCAGTCAAATAAGACCTGAGCCAGGAGAGGACTGTTCCCTTAATGCCAAGAACGTTTTCTAGTCTATCAAGGAGAATAGTATGATCTATAGTATCAAAAGCTGCACTAAGGTCAAGTAACACAAACAAAGAGACACAACCCTGATCAGAGGCCAGTAGTAGGTCATTTATTACTTTAACCAGCACTGTCTCTGTGCAATGATGAGGCCTAAATCCTGACTGATAAATTTCATGAATGTTATTCCTATGTATGTACGAGCATAGCTGCTGTGCTACAACCTTTTCTAAGATCTTGGAGATAAAAGGGAGATTTGATATTGGCCTATAGCTGGACAGTTGAGAGGGGTCAAGGTCATTTTAGGCAGGTCTGGAGCAGTGTTCTCTGTTAGAATAAATCCCTTTGGGGGAGATTATGAGCTTTGGAACTTTGCAGATGTTATACATGCACAAACAGATACATTACACACTAAAGGAAAAGGAAAACATTAAAAAGCATCATAACCCCTTTAAAGTAGTGCCACAAAACCTGTAGCAAAACAACATCAACACCACCCCTGGAAATATTAAAATCCCTGTGTTACTGGATGCCACCAACGAACAGGAATCGGCCCAGGATTAAATAAATCTACACTATATACCAGATAGCAATAGCCAGATGATGCTTGAGTCGAACATTCAGAAGCCAGACAGATGGAGGACAACACCCACTGATCCTGGCACACATCGTCTAGTTCTAAACTACCTGAAAACATTCCCAAAAGTATGGCTGTGTAACCTACTGTACATGTTAACTTCAATCACAGGAAGTAGAGTAGGATTGGTTTTGTTTTTATGACTCAAAAGCTGAAAAGTTTTTTGCTGTAGCTTTGCGTGTGAATGAAACAATTTAATAAAAATCTGATAAGGCAGTGGACCATTCAGCCTCTTTCTTCTGTTAAAATCCTCACTTGAATAAAACTCTTTTAAATGTCAACAAGCAAAAATTAATCCAACAGACCATTATAATGGATCTCCTAACAGATGGAAACTAAATCTTAGTTAAGTTAAAACAATTCGTGATTTATGTTTCTTTTGAAACAATATGTTGTCCTAATTTCATTGGATAGATGTTCCCTCAACATCATAGCCTAGAGGAAATATTACATCACATTTCCTATTGGTGAATCTGTTCATTTTCTCAGGTCCTGTTTTAGCCTGTAGGCTGCTGTTAACATGTTGTTTCATTTAGTGATTTTCTATTAGGTGTGATGTGTTTAGCTGCTGGATTTACTTAAGATGTAATGTTGGGCATGAGTCAGTGTATAATGTGAAGCCATTTTGTTGTGTTCACATTAATCCTTGCATTGGCATAGTTCCTGAAATGTAAACCTAGCATGGCAGTGAATTACTGTAAAATCTACAGGAAATATTTTTATAGTATAGTTTTTGAGGTCTTCCTTTTCCTAGGAAGAGGAAGGATCAGGCACAACAAAGTCTGTATCTACTTAAAGAGAAGTTGAAGCATGCGCTCTCTCTCTCTCTCTCTCTCTCTCTCTCTCTCTCTCTCTCTCTCTCTCTCTCGCTCTCTGTAAGAACACGGGAAGTTGAAACTTTACCACACACCACTGCTCTGTCAGTCAGTCAGTCGTTAGAGAGACAGGATGGAGTTCAGTCCACTCGCTGTGATGCTCTGTGAGTAAATGTTCTCTTTGTGTCTTCATTAGAGTGAGTGGTGGGGTATAAAGTTGTTCATCTGCAGTCTGAATGTCCTGAGTGATGAGTTTATTGTGTGATTAGGACATTGTGTGTACTTCAGCATGACTGCTCAGGTGGATCAGTGTATCCATATCTGTTATGAGAAGGGTTTAGTTTGATGTGTAACTACTCTCAGTAACTATGATAGTTCAACAGGTAAGAGTACAAGTAGAGCAAGTTTAAAACACAGGGTTTAAATAATCTAATGAGTGTAAACGAGTCTGTATTGTTGGAATCTGTAGCTGATCTTCTGTGTCCTGCTGTCATCTGCTGCTCAGTGACAACCTCTCATGATCATTTGATCTGCTAAAAGAAAATGACTGGATGGTGTTTGTACTTTCACCAATGGAAGTCAGGGTTGTGAATAACTGAAATGTCTTTAGCTGCTGTGGTGAGACTCTGGTGGTGTTTCCTGTGAACAGAAAGGTTTAACAAAACCATGTTAGCATTAACATGTTACCAAACTAATGCACAGTGGTTTCTTAAATAATTACTAATCATTATTAGCCCATTTGTGCCAAAAACAACAGCAAAGGTTATTCATAAACAAACACGTCTCATTAGCTGTGTACACACACAGGGCAGTGACACTGTTAGAGGCCTGAAAACAGAGACAAGTTGACATGTGGTTTTGCTTCTTTTTTTTAATTTATAAATTCAGTGACGTGAGTTCAGTAGGAGGAGGCGTGAAGTTGTTGCGTGAGAGCCATAACTGACTTTTAACCATAAATATGAACTCCATCTGCTTCATGTCACATGCCCCCCCTTCAATGTGCTTGTGACTGTAACACTTACAGGTAGTAAACTCAAGTTATAAGTTCTCTTCCAAAGACAGTTCAGGGTCAATTCACTGGAACTGAATGTTTAATATTCACCATTCATACATTTACAACAGGCTCTTTTTTCATTTTAATTAAGACAATCATTCCCAAACCTTGATAAGACAAAGCATAGACAAAAGCATAGTACGACAACGTGAGACAATTAAGCCGTGCAAACAGTGTCTATATAAGCGTGCTCGTTAACCAGGAAGTGAATACAGGTGCAGGTGTTCATGTGACTGATTAGTACGGTGCAGTGGCTGCTGGGAACTAGAGTCCAGAGTTCCTTCTCTGATACGTGACAGTAAGAATGTCCCCAGTGAGGCTCAGAGCATTTGCTTGTGTGCGGTTCCTTCTTCTGCTCTCGTGTTTGGAATTTGTGTGAATATTTTTGTGCTCGTACAGAGCATCCCTGCATGCACTGACTCATGTTGTTGATTTGATGCCACACACTGTAACTAGCAAATGTTTGATAGAAAAAAGGAAAACAGATGAAACAAGGCATTGTGTAATACTTTGCAGCACAAAACTGTACAGAAACGGCCCAGAGAATAAAGACAGACCAGGAAGCGTAACACTATTACATTGGATAATGAAGATAACCAGCTACCACACTGACACTTAAGGTCACTTGAGAGATTTAGAATTTAATTACTGCAGAATCATCATAACACCAATTAATGGAAAGTAACATTTTTATTTTGTCATGTAAAAATGTTATGATCTCAAGATAACAGTACAGAAAAAGATCAATAACTCATGGTCTTTCTGGACTTCCATATTCTACAGACATGTCCTTTTATTAAAAAAAAAAAATAAATAAATAAAATAAAACACCCCCCCCCCCACCCCAACTCATTAAGATTGTATGTGAACAGTGAGGAAACCCATGTATACACGAGGAGAACATGCATTCTTTTTTTTTTCCATTTTAATTTATTTATTCATTTTCATTGATACATTTACATATGATTCATTTACATGTGATTCATTTTCATGTGATTCATTTTCATGTGATTCATTTTCATGTGTTTCATTTTCGTCTGATTCATTGTCATGTGATTCGTGGGGAACATGCATAAAGCCACACAAACAGTAATCCAAGATCAAAAGTGCTCTGAAAACTACAGGCTTTACTGAACTGAAATATGCTTTGCGTATGCATGTACCTCAAATCAGAATCTATTTGTGTTTCACCACATTGACATCCTGATGAAGTCAATCCTGTTGTGAGTTTTATAGTGTGTTTTAAAACAGCCTTAATGTGGAAGATGAAGGAACAGAACTTACCAAGTCTATGTACAGTAAAATATAAATGACTTTTTATATGTATCTCTCTCTCTCTCTCTCTCTCTCTCTCTCTCTCTCTCTCTCTCTCTCTCTCTCTCTCTCTCTCAATCTATCAGTGAAACACAGGAAGTGCTGAGGCCTTAACAATACTACTCTGTCAGTCAGTTAGTTATCAGGGTACAGGATGGAGCTGAATTGCATCATGGTTCTAACAGAAACAAAATTGAGGTTTGAGAGAAGACACGAAGTGGCTGTTGCCTCTTTTTTGAAAGTCAGCGATGTGGCTTCAGCAGTGAAGAAGGGGAGGAGGTGAGACAGATGTGTGAGACAGATAGCTCCCTTTTAACTAATGACTGTAAATACATTAGTAAACAAATAGTTTAATATGATAATAAATTAAATTCATGGTTAATCAAACAGCTGCTCAATCTGCATTAATGTGTATTTCTAGTTAAGGGATTTTAGGAGTGTTATGTTCATGCAGTGAAGTTCTCATGTCATTTAAAATTTTCCCCCTTCCTCATGTCTCCTGTGATGGCTCTCTTTCTGCTGTGTATGTGTGTCTGGGTGTGGTACTCCACCTCATGCCTCTCCCTGATTGGGCGAACACACCGGCTCCCCCCTCATCAGATGGCAGTGTATTTAAACCCCAGTCCTCCAGAACTATCACCTGATAGTTCCAGATTCTGGTGCAATATCACGATAGGCTTTCTCACGTTTTTGTTCAGCTCTGTGTTACCCAGTGTTTGTTTGTCCACTTATTCTGTTGTTCTCTCTATGCTCAAGGTTCACCTCTCACTCAGCCTGCTTGCCTGCGTCCTGCTACAACCACGTCTGCTTCGGCTTCACTGTGGTTTACAGACTGAGCGTTTGACTTTCACACTGCTGACCTGACTTCCACTCTGGCCACTCTGCCTTGCAACCCACACCTCGTAGTGCACGCTATAGGCTACTATCTAGTGATGTTACAAAATGGAGGTTGAGACAGATGCAAAAACAGGCAGAGCAGTTTAATGAAAACAAGGCAAACAGTCCAAGACACTGGGCAACCTCGTGGTCGAAAACAGGCAAAGCGTTAGGTGATCTGCATTTATATTTATTACATTAATTCAGATTATTTATTATATATCAGGATACTGGAGGACACAGAGAAATTTAAACTAGCCCAATCTGGCAACCAGGTCATTAACAGTCATGTCCTCTCCTGCTTCACAGAAAATATTCATAGTGAGCATGGGGCAGAATTTGTTTTGTCCAAGCACTTGCTGCAGTTCCCATGTTTGACCACTAATAATATCTCTATAATGAATATAATGGCAGTGATGCAAATGAAGTCCAGAAAGGCCATAAGTTATTTATTTATCCTTTCTCTCTGCCATTCTCTTGATATCATTAATTATTTTTCTTCTGGTTCTCACAAAAGCAGTTTCCTCTACATAAAAAAGTTGTTGTTTTGATATAATTCTCATATCACAATGCAGCATTATGCATACAGTACATGCTGTACATCATGGATGAGTGCATCTGTTTTTAAAGTAGTCATTGGCTGACAGAACAGAAAATAACTATATTTTTTAGTGTTAGACAATTTACAAATTGGTGTCCGTCCAGAAAGGATATGTATGTATTTTTTTTATCTTGTAATCTCAACATAACAAAAGATGTTTTCCTCACATTTTTGTATTCTTTTTTTTATTTATGTTGAAATTCATAATTAGGTATGCATGTTGTATATCATGGATGGGATCATGCATTTTTACTTTAATCAGAGAGCATACAGTGGTGGAGTTACGGCATTAGGGCTCTAAGTTCATGGGTTCCTGAGCTTGGGTGACTATATGGAGATTTACTTATTTTTTTCCACAAATTTCCCCTGCAGGGTCGATGAAAGTCTGTAAATCTGTCTGTCTGTCTGTCTGTCTACAGCATTCTGTTTTTTTTTCTGACAAATTGTGTACAGTAGAGAGTGTTGGAGACAAAGTGAGTGCAGTAGAGAGTGTTGGAGATTATGTGAGTGCAGTAGAGAGTGTTGGAGACAAATTGAGTGCAGTAGAGAGTGTTGGAGATTATGTGAGTGCAGTAGAGAGTGTTGGAGACAAAGTGAGTGCAGTAGAGAGTGTTGGAGACAAAGTGAGTGCAGTAGAGAGTGTTGGAGACAAAGTGAGTGCAGTAGGGAGTGTTGGAGACAAAGTGAGTGCAGTAGAGAGTGTTGGAGACAAAGTGAGTGCAGTAGAGAGTGTTGGAGACAAAGTGAGTGCAGTAGGGAGTGTTGGAGACAAAGTGAGTGCAGTAGAGTGATGGAAAAAAAGTGTTTTGAGATATCAAGATATTTTAAAACAATAACAAATAAAACACTAGCTACAAGCATGCTGCAGGGGAAATATCTGCATTAATGCTCATTTCTGGCTAACGGCTTTCATCAGCATAATAACCATAATAACCATGGTAACCAGTGACAGAAAAGGAGGCATGCCCAAGGAATTTCCACACAGACAGGAACCTGAGTCCAGGCTCATGCTACAAACTCCAGGCTTTACTTTTCTCCTCTGCGTGTATCTCAAACAGAATTTTAACAGCACTTTAAAGTCATGAATGATGAGATTAGCCTATGATTAGGATATGTACTGAGTGTTACAGTGAAAGAGTCCATTGGTTTTATGTCCTGCTGTTTGGATTAATGTGTCCACTGAGTCCATATATCAGGAATAATATCTGCTGATACATGTTTGATACACACACTGTATTTCTTTCATATGAGTTCAGTGTGTCGAAAATGTGCTGTTTTTAATCATACACTGCATCTTTTTCATGTGTCAGTATATCATGTTCTCTGTTTCTGTTCTTTTTTTAGTGCTGATTTCACTTGTACCAGTGACACCTGCTCAAGGTAATAATATACAGTTGTATTTTACATTTCTTTCTTTATTTGTTCATGTGTGTTACGGTACCGCCAGCAGATGGCGCTGTGGCGACAACATGCACAAGCAGCTTGAGAACGCGCACGTACACGTGAGTGAAGTGCGCAAGGACAGGGCTGGGCTGGGCAGGGCAGGGCAGGGCTGGGCTGGGCTGGGCTGGGCTGGGCAGGGCAGGGCTGGGCAGGGCAGGGCAGGGCAGGGCAGGGCGGGGCGACAAACAGAAGATGACGGAATGTATAATGGTGCCAGGTTGAGATATTGACATGCTCTGTCTGTTTTCCTGTCCTTTAGTTGATACCCTGTCGTAGTTGAGTGTTTGTATCCAGTCCTAGTTAAATGAGATGTTCCTGTTCTAGTTTAATGAGATGTTCCGGCTTTAGTTTAATGAGATTTTCCTGCTTTAGTTTAATGAGATGTTCCTGCTTTAGTTAAATTAAGTGTTCATACTCTAGGTACATGAAGTGTCCATGCATTTTAATTTCAAAATAAATATCAAATTTCTAGCCTTAAAAGAAGTTAATAACTTGGTTATTTTCAGTCTTTCTTCTCATATTCAGTTTCACTTGGTGCTTTTTTGTGAATTCGCTCACACATGGCTCTTGATTTTCGATTCCCATTTTGAAAATAATTCACTTAAAATAAATAAATTATTTTATAAAATTTATAAAGTTAGAAAAGAATAACTAACAAATTCATACTACAGAAATTAATGTCGTTTTACTTCTGGTTCACAGTGGTTCTGTAAGTTTACTTCAAAGCAGTATTTCAAATTATATGTTTACTTCCCGTTAAATTGTTCATACTTTTGTTTTAAATAGCTTGTTGATTAACAATAGATTTTTTTTTTGTTTGTTTTTAATATAGGTATTCCTAAAGCTGTGGTGTTCATAAAACCTTATAAACATCTGTTCACTTGTGAGAAAGTTACTCTCAGATGTGACGTACAGGGAGGAGGAAGCTCTGAGTGGACTTACAGTTGGGAGAAGAATAAAACCGAGCTTTATACAAGTGGAGATGGATTCAGTGCAGACCGCACAATGCAGGAGGTCAGTATCAGTTGTGTTATACAATCTGACAGTGGTGACTATACCTGCAGAGGACAGAGGAGTGACTCTCAGAGCTCAGAGATCAGTGATGCTGTGACACTGACTGTATCAGGTGAGTCTGTGGCAACATCTGGATTTTTACAGTTTTACTCTTACAGTAAAATTCTGGTGAGTCGGTGAGGTTATTAGTACACAGCAAAAATTATGGGAGGAGGCACAAAATCTCAGTGTCTTTCCTCTGCAATGATCTGATTCATCCGAAGCTGATATGAGACCTTTCTATGGAATTATAAGCTTTTATCTGCACATAGCCATGAAGTTTTGACCTTCAAAATAAAAGCAGATACAATATTTTAAATATAGTTTTTTATTATAGTTTTTTATTATTATTCTGGTTGCTTATAAGTAGCACATTACATTAAAAAAGCAAATACAGTGTCTTTCATGTCTATTATACCAACCATGAGTAGACACAGACTGCTAAACAGATCTCAGTGATTCAGTAGGATTACAGTGAGAAGTACAGTTCTGTGCAAAAGTTTTAGACAAATGCAGGAAATACTGTAAAGTAAATATGACTTCAAAATAATTTCATTGAATCTTTCTACTTAACAATGTACTACAGCATGCAGTAATCAGTAATAAAATAAACTTCAATAGTACTCCAGGTACAATTTGAGCAGTTTTAAAAATTAGCTGGTAGGTTTTACTGAGCATCTTGAAGAATCTGACACAGTCCTTCTGGAGAGTTTGACTGTCGCATTTGATTTTTTTTGCGTAAAAAAATCCCATAAGCCTTTTTTTTTTCATCTGAAAAGTGGTCTATTACATAATGTTGCTTTCTGCTGTACTGACATACAATTTTTTTGGAAACATAATGTTTAGAAATATAAAATGTTTTTGTACTGACTAAATAATGCAGAATACATAAATATCTATAACAATGTGTTAAAATAAATACATAAATTAATGTAATAATAGTAATAATAATAATAATAATAATAATAATAATAATAAACAACTAAATAAATAAAGAAATGTGCCTAAGAGTTTTACACAGTACTGTACATCATAATTTCTTTCACCGCAGCTTTAAAATCACAAGCACTGTGAATAAATATATTATAGAACTTTGTGTTTCATGTTATTCTATCTAATCAAGTTGTAGAAACATCTCAAGGATGATCAGTGGAAACAGGATGCACCTGAGCTCAATTTTGAGTGTCATGGCAAAGGCTGTGAATACTTATGTGCATTTTTTGTTTTTTATTTTTAATAAATTTGCAAAGATTTCAAATAAACTTTCACGTTGTCATTATGGGGTATTGTTTGTAGAATTTTGAGGAAAATAATTAATTGAATCCATTTTGGAATAAGGCTGTAACATAAAATGTGGAAAAGTGAAGTGCTGTGAATACTTTCTGGATGCACTGTATTTCTAATCTTAATTGTGATTTTTCATTTTAATTATGTTTCACAAATTCTTATGGCTCTGAGATCTGTTGAATCATATTCATTAATAATTAAGACTTTTTGTGAACTTACTGTATTTAGCTGTAAATATGACTTTATTGCAGGTTGTGTAATTGACACATGTAGTTAAACTCTTGTAAGTTCGTAGTGTAATTAGTTTTATAGCCATATGTAGTATTTGTAATGGTTCCTTACTCCATAGTTTTTCTGACATTAGACAGTCATGACAAGATTGTGATTATGTAAATATACAGATTTATAATTGTGTATTTCCTGTGTAACAGAGACACCACAGCCAGTACTGAGTATATCTCCACAGAGCTGGCTGACTGAAGGAGACTCAGTGACTCTAAGCTGTGAGGTTACAGACTCCTCTACAGGCTGGAAATTCAGCTGGTACAGAGATGTTCCCTACAGAGACAATGATGGCCGTATCAGGTATAGAGCGGTGCTCCTCTCAGACAGCAGCAGAGGATCTGGAGGTTTCTACACTCTCAGCCCTGCTGCTCTTAATCACACAGGAGTTTATGTGTGCAGAGGAGAGAGAAAAGAACGAGCCTTTTACACACATTACAGCAACCTACAGACACTATGGATCACTGGTATATATAAATGTGTATTGATGTGTAAATAAAGCTGTGATAATGTTTGGTGTAAAAAATCTTTATATTCACCCTCCTGAGTGAGGAATGTTTAAGGCAGTTGAATAGCCCTAAGCACTGGTAGAGGATTATTCTCATTCAAATAGCACTGTTTAATTAAACGAGGTGTGAATGTGCTCAGTGCATGACTTGTCATGAAAACACAATCATAATAATACTTGTGACTTATAATGTTCTGTGTTCAAGGTGAATCTCCTCCAGTCTCTCTGATCATCAATCCCAGCAGAACTCAACACTTTAATGATGACTCTCTCTCAGTGAGCTGTGAGGACCAGAGTAACTCTACTGGATGGACAGTGAGACGATACACACAGAGACTTGGGGTGTCAGTTTGTACACAATTGGGATCAGTTACAGGATCTACATGTAATATCAGCTCCCTCTCCACATCCGACACTGGAGTTTACTGGTGTGAGTCTGAATCTGGAGAAAACAGTAATCCTGTCAACATCACAGTGCATGGTGAGTCTTCATGTAGTGTGTTTATTGTTAAAGGAAAAGGGAAATGTTTCATTACAGGATATTCAGAACTCTGAGTTTCAAACTGGGAGAACTGTTCAACAAGACACACTGAACTGGTTTATCTCAGTAATGTTTTGAAAGTTCTGAATGTTTAGTAGTTTTAAATACCCAGAAAGAGAAACCGTCTGGGTTACGCATGTAACCCTGTTCCCTGAGAAGGGAACGAGACATTGCGTTTAGCATAACTCTATGGGAGCGCCCCTTGCGCGACCGGCATCTGACGCTTGTGTAAAACCAAGCCTTTTTATAGGCCTGCTGTGATCAGGTGACGTGGCAATTAAGCGTGTCTGAAGTAACCCAGACATTCCCTTTCAAAGGGAACTTCGACGTTGTGTTTAGCATAACACTACGGGAATGAGAATACCCACTCTGTCATACCGAGGGTACGGCCTACTCAAAAAGAACCAAGCCCGAGGGTCACTGCAAGTCACTCAAGCCCAGGGCGGAATGAATATCCAGGCTGTAATATCGAATGAATGTGTGTGGTGTCGATCACCCTGGAGCAGCACACATATCCTGTAAGGATACCCCATTGGACAAAGCCTTCAAGGACGCGATCCCCCTAGTGGAATGAGTCCTTATGCCCAGAGGCGTAGGGAGACTGTGCACCTCATAAGCGATAGAAATTGCTTCCACTGTCCAATTAAAGATGCGTTGCTTTGACACAGCATCACCACTACTGTCGCCACCAAGCAGACCAGCAGCTGCTCTGACTTAAGCCTCTAGCCGGAGTGGTGGACGAAAGTACAGAGAGCCTTTACTGGACACAGCAGGTGCATTCTCTCTTGTTCCGGTATGAGGAACAGAGGAGGGCAGAAAGCCTGCAACCCCACAGGCTGGGCAGCCGATGTAGTCACCTTAGGAATATAATCCGGTCTAGGATGCAGGAAGGCCTTGGCTAATCCAGGGGCAAAATTAAGGCAGGAAGGGGCAACAGAGAGTGTTTGTAGATCTTCCACTCGCTGGAGAGATGTCAGGGCCAGCAGAAGAGCTACCTTTAGAGTCAGAAGCTTCTCAGAGGCTGACTCTAAGGGTTCACATGGAGCACCTGACAGACCTTCCAGGTCCACAGAAAAGTTCCAGGAAGGTATGCGCGGCCTGCAGATGGGCCTCAGCTGCCTGACACCACGCATAAACCTTGAAGTTAGAGGATGTTGCCCCACAGAGGCTCCATCAACAGGGGCATGGCTGTCCGAAATGGCGACCACGCAAACCCTGATTGTAGAAGGAGCCCACCCCACTGAGGAACATCCTTGTAAGAACTCCAGAACTGTAGATATTGTGCAGTTCACTGGGTCTAGCTGGCATTCCTCACATCACAAGACAAAAAGCCGTCACTTGAGCACATACCATTTCCTCGTGGATGGTGCTCTAGGGTTCAACATGGTCTCTACAACCTCAGTTGTAAGACCAGAATCTATGAGCTGGTGCTCCTCAGGGGCCAGACCCACAGTTTCCATAGTTCTGGCTGAGGGTGATAAATCAGCCCTCCAGCTTGAGAAAGTAGATCCCTGTGGATGGGAATCTCGCAAGTAGTGCCATCTAGCAGGGATATTATCTCTGAGAACCGAATTCAATCTGGCCAATATGGTGCTACTAGCAACAGACCTAGGCAGTCTTGGCGAACTCTCGCTAGAACTTGTGGGAGCAGAGCGATCGGGGAAAAGTGTAGAGATGTGACCTGGGCCACATGTGCACAATGGCGTCCAGCCCTAATTGTGCGGGAGGAGTGAGGGCAAACCACAGTGGGCAGTGTGTTGTCTCCTTGGAGGTGAACACATGCAGTCCCGCTTGGCCAAACCTCCACCATATGGACTCCACCACTTGTGGATGGAGCCACCCATTTCTGGGCCTCAGCCCCTGCCTCAACAAGATGTCTGCCCCCACATTCCAGTTGCCCAGAATGTACATTGCACTCACTGCCAAAAGTTTCCCTCTGCCCAGAGAAGAATAACTTATGCCAGCCTGAACAGGGGGCATGGACATAATCCTCCTTGGTGGTCAATACTGTATATGAGACCACCACTGTGTTGTCTGTAAACACACGGTGACCTCTCAATTGATGTTGGCTGCTGCTGCCATAAGCTCCAGTATTCTCCCATAGAGACTGGAGGGGATGCCAAGATCCAGCTTTATCTTGCTCAATGTTGATAGGATTGACCCTACGAATGTGTGGGTTAGAAATGCCCTTATGGTAGTAGAATCCTTATAACACCTAGAAAAGTTGTCCACTGCACTGGAGAAAGCATACTTTTCTGAGGTTCAACCTGAGCCCCAAGCTCTTCATGGGGCGAGAACAACATCTCGATGTTGAACTACCAGTTCCCTGGATCGTGCTAGAATTAACCAGTCGTCCAGGTAGCTTAGTAGACGGATGCCCTGGAGTCACAGTGGAGCCAGAATGACATCCCTGCACTTTATGAAGGTGCGAGGGGATAAAGGTAGTCCGAAGGGAAGAACCTGATCTTGGCTATGTGGAAATATGCACCTTTTAGCTCTATTGTTAGCTCGTTGTTATGGCCATTCTCAGATCAAGCCTAGAAGCAGGCCGCATCTATGATTGCCCGGTTCCCCTGGCTGCCTGCGGGGGTTGGCGGGCTATCATACTCGCCTTCTGTGTCTCCCTCGCACTAGTGCTGGCTCGGGCTCCACTCGTGGATGCCCGAGTGAACTTGACACAACAGGGAAAGAACTGGCTGAATGCCACCATATGTCGAGCTCACTCAGCAGCAGGTCTGCTTGGTAGGCCTGCATCCCTGTCATTGTCTGCAGTGACCCACAAGCAAGACTACTACTGCATAGGCCTTGCCCACCAATGCCACGGTGGCCTTACACGGTGGCTTGGATGGCAAAGCTGGCCCCTCTAAATTACCTGCCGTCAATGGAAAGAGGTAGCTTGCAAGCGCCTCCTCCACATTCAGCATAGCTGAATAGCCATGCCATTCATTCCCCACAATGGCCGAATAATCCAACATTGTGGGGTTATAAATATGGCTTATGAATGGTTTTATCCCAGAAGGCTGATATTTTGTCATGCACTTCTGGCAGAAAGGGGAGTTTTCTGCAGTGTGAGGGATTTACTTTCACTGGGGAGAAAAAAATCTCATCCAGCTTTAGTAATCACTTCAAACAGCTCATTATATGCTGCTCTCAGTTTTTAACACATCCTTCTGGCTCCTCGGGGTCACAGAGGAATTACTACTATTCTTTTTGTGTGTGTGTTTTTTAAAAAATTATCTTTGGCTTTCCATAGCGGAAGGAGGAGTCGCAATGCGAGCTAAAAAATCCAGCGGAGAGCCGGACCCGGAAGACAGAGCAAGAGATAGAGCAGCGCTCGTCTCCGGCTCCTCTTCCGGATCCATAAGAGATCCCCTGGACCTGAGACAGCTAGCTGTCTCGGCAGCGGCCGGCCCAGATCCGCGAGGCTCTGAAACCCAACTCGCTTTGGCTTCCGAGAATAGAGCGAGTTGTAAGCGGAGCTGCCTAATGTAGGTGTTACAATGTGCAGTCAGACACCTCTTGAGGGCTGCCATCGCATTCTACACCCCTAGACACTTCACACAGAAAGTGTGCACTACTTACGGGAGCAAGGCATAACACACTACCTGTATTCTCTCACTCATATTTTTCTCTGTCACTCATTCCTTTTTTTTCTTATCTTTTATTAAAGGCATAGAAAAGTCCAGAGATTTTGAGAAAAGATAGAGAGGAAATTTAGCATCTCTTTGTTTCTTTACACAAATAACCGACATGCAGTTTCGCTGAAGATAATAAGGCTGACAGCATGGTTCACTTCACAGTGTATATACTGTGATTTTATATATATATATATAATATATATATATATATATATATATATATATATATATATAATTTTTGTATATGGCACCTGTGAACCATGCTGTCAGCCTTATTATCTTCAGGCTTATCTTCACGCGACGCGCTTAATTGCCATGTCACCTGATCATGGCAGGCCTATAAATAGGCATGATTTTACACAAGCTTCAGATGCCGGTCGTGCATAAGGGTGCTCCCATAGTGTTATGCTAAATGCAACGTGGAGTTCCTTTTGAAAGGGAACATCACTCACATCAGTTGGATGTGAGAATTCATTTAAATAGTTTTAAAAATACAAATGTGTTGAACTCGGGATCTTTGCATAATGTAACCTATAGTATTTGATTTATGTAAGTGTGTGTAAATATGCTGTGTTCACCTGCATTTATTTGTACTGTAGTTTGAGGTAATACTTTATTATTTATTACTTATAATTATTACTTTATTCTACATCAGAACGATTACGTCCATTCCCGGTGCTCATGCTGATCTTTAGCATAGTGACGGCCTCTCCATATCTGCTGGTGACCATCATTCTGCTGGTCAAATGTTATAGAGCTCGAGGTAAGAATTCCTTCAGTATGTCTCTACATTTCACATAACAAGTATATTAACTTTGATTAGTGCAGGAGAAGCATTTTCACCTTAGGACAAGTGAAAATCATTTGACTCAATATTATCATGAAAAAGCCAAAAATACACGTTTTGTAAAATGTAAGACTTAGAGTAAGACTCAAAGAAAGTCTGATGAGATCCAGGTATGCAAAACCAAAAAACTTTAAATATTTGCTGCTTTGGCTTCTTGTGCATCACAACAACATGCACGCATGCACACACAAAGGAACACATGCAGGTAAGAAATGGCATGGGTTGGATAAAATAGTAATGATTATGCACAGGTGAAACCCCTCACTGATTGCCCTCAACCTTGCCCCCCTAAACTCCCTGTTACAGTCTTGTTAAAATGACACCCTGCCTGCCACATACCCCCACCACTCGACGCCGGCTGAGGAGCTGTCTGGCCTACAACAGACTCCTGCCCCAACCCAAAAAGGGAGAAGAAATTCAACACAACCATCTCTGTGACTATGGACCACAATGAACTTAAAGGGCTGCAAGGACCAACATTAGCATCCTTCCTGTGGTCGAGCCACTGCAGAGGTGCATTTTCCAAACAGAGGGTGAAAGGGCATCCTACTATATAGTATCAGAGAGTGAGGACAACCCACTTATGGTTACATTTACATTTATGAGGTTTGGCAGATGCCCTTATCCAGAGAGACTTACAGAAGTCTCTATCATTAAATATGTCCTTATATTGGTTCACTATGTCACAGACTAAGAATACAATCAGTCTAAAAGGTGATGGTAGGGAGGTAATATACTAAGAAAAACACACAGCCACTTTTAAGTACTTCAGGAAGGTGTTTAGTAATCATCTGAAGAATGTCAGTGATTCGGCTGTTCAGATATCTGAGGGAAGTTCATTCCATCACCTAGCTTCCAGAGCAGATGAGTCTTGATGCATGCCTTCCTTGTACCATGAGAGATGGTGGGACCAGTAGAGTAGTGAAGCAGTGATGGACAATAAGAGGGAGCGGGGTGCAGTGTGGGGTGTGAGAAGTGCTTTAAGGTAAGTGGGTGCTAGTCCGTTTTTGGCTTTATAGGCAAGCATCAGTGTCTTAAATGTGATTAGTTAGTTAGTTACAGTTACATCTATATAGCGCTTTTCTAGACACTCAAAGTGTTTTCCATAATGGGGGGGAATCTCCTCAACCACCACTAGTGTTTTGCATCCACCTGGATGATGCGATGGCAGCCATAGTGTGCCAGAACACCTACCACACACTAGCTATTAGTAGAGAGGAGAGAGTGATGTAGCCCATTCAGAGATGGGGATTAGTATGGGACCAACAGGGCCAATGGGGGAATTTCACCATTCAGGACACCAGAGTATACCCCTACACTTTTATAATAAGTGCCCAGGGATGTTTCATGACCACACAGAGAGTCAGGATCTTGGTTTGACGTCTTATCCAAAAGACGGTGCTGTTTTTACAGTATAGTGTCCCCATCACTATACTGGGGCCTTAGGCCCCACACAGACCACAGGGTGAGCACCCCCTGCTGACCTCACTAATGCCACTTCCATCCAGGTTCTGGCCAAGCTCAACCCTTCTTAGCTTCAGTGGGAAAGAAGGCGAGAACTGCAGGGAAATATGGCGCTGGCAATAATGTGGGCAACTACAGGAAGCCAGTGGAGGGAGCATAGCAATGGGTTTACGTGGGAGAACTTACGAAGGTTGAAAACAGACTGTGCAGCTGCATTCTGGATCAGTTGCAGAGGTTGCATGGGCTTCAGTGGGAGACTTGCCAAGAGGGAATTTCAGTAGTCCACTCTCAAAATGACAAGGGACCGAGCAAGCACCTGAGTGGCCTGTGTGGATAGAAATTGATGAATCCGAGTCTGATGTTGTAAAGGTGAAATCAGCATGAGCGTGTCATATTAGCAGTGTGAAAGGAAAAGGACAGTGATTGTCCATGGTTACCCCAATGTAGCATGGAGTGATAGAAGGAGATATCTGAGAGTTGTCCAGGGAGATTGCAAGATCCTGATGTGGAGATGAATCACATTGGATTAACAGCAGCTTTCAGCTGCTGAGCTGCCATACATGATGAGATGTCTGCCAGACATGCCCACTGGATCACCAACCACTACTTCTCAGTGGTGTTTTGCTTAGACTCCCTGACTGAGAGCTTTCGGCATATGTACAGCACAGGACGATCCTCCACCTCTGCTACCTGGGACAAAAATGGCCCCCAGCCCTCTGTCTGATGCATCTGTATGCAACACAAAAGAGTGAGAGAAGTCAGGGGAATGAAGTATGGTCCTTTGCGTTCACAAAAGCCCATTGACACAGCTTCGTCCACTGGACTGGGTCTGGCTCTCCCTTTTAGTGAGATCTGTCAGAGGGCTGACAAGGTCTGAAAATTCTTGTACAAATCTGCAATAGTACCCCATCAGACCAAGGTACTGTCTTACCTACTTTTTAGAATGGGGCATGAACAAGCCAAAATTCTGCTGTTTTGTCAGTTTGGGGACGTACCTACCCATACCCCAAGTGGAAACCCAGATTCCATACCTCCACCAGTTCAATTGCACACTTTGCCAGGGTCGCTGGCAGCACGGCCCATCTCATGAACTTCAGGACGGCCTACACATGTTGCATATGTCGCAGCATCAATACTATAAAATATGATATGATCTAAGTAGGTGGCGGCATATGCACTATGCGGACAAATAATTTTGTTCATCAATAGATGGAATGAGTCTGGTGCCCCCAAAATGCCAAAACGGAAGGGTCACAAATTGGTGAAAGACAAACAGCGTAGAGAAAGTTTTTTTTTCCTTAGACTGTGGTGAAAATAAATCTGCCAATAGGCCTTGGTTAAATCCACTGTCGAGTAAAAGTTAGCAATATTACAACTTAATCTCCTGGTGCAAATTTCCTAACTAGCACTTATTGTAAAGCTGTTGCTACCTTTCCTGGGTCTGGAGAAAACTTTTCCTAGACAAGTGAGCCAGTGTGCTTTGCTCTCAGATCCAGGATATACTGAACCTCATTTTTACTAGGGGTGGGACCATCTTACCCGCATTCTCTTACTACATCCAATGTCGCCTGAGACTTTTGGTCATATAAAAGTTCAAATGGGGAGAATCCAGTGGAGACCTGAGTTACCTCCACAACCTTTTATTCCAATTCCAATTGTCTTCATGCACAAACTTACAAATCATGATTTTCAGGGTTTTATTAAAACATTCTACCAGCCTGTCTATTTGAGAATGTGTCTGAAGATGTGTCTAAGGGTTTATCCAGTGGCAGCATGGCCAGACACCACCTGAGACAAGAGTTTCTGCTGGTTTTTCTGCAGGCAGAGGAGAGTCTGCGGCCAAACTCAGAATCAAATAAACCTGCAACATGAATATTTGCTGCTTCAGCTTCTCGTGCTCCTGCTCTGTGTCACTACATGCATGCATACGCACACACTGGAAGCAAAACATGCAGGGAAGTAAGGGCGTGGGTTATATAAAACAGGAGTGATTATGCACAGGTGGAAACCCTTACTAATTGTCCTCACATTTGCCCCAAGCCTCGTCACTTTTCATTTTACTGTCATTAATAAGCATGAAAACAAACACCCTTTACATTGTGTTTAGGATATGTTCAAATGTGATTCAGTTGCTTTTCTGCCGTGAACACCTGGAATGAAACAAATTACTTTTTTATAATTTCTTTACCAGCTCACACTGAAGACAGAATCGAGAATGCAGTCATAGAGGAATGAGCAACGTTCGTCTAAGTGAATGCATTGGTGGATGCGTTGGTATTTTCAGTAAGGTTATGTTGGGATTTTAATATAATATTGACTTGTTGTTATAATGTCATGCTGTTAGTAGCCCAGTATTTTACAGACAGCCTTTTTGTTTTGACTGGATTCATTTAGCTAAAGCCTGTAAATGTTGCTGATACAAAGTACCGAGTAATCTAAACAAGTAAAATATCTTATAAGAAAGAAAAAAAGAAGGAAAAAACGATTTTAGCCACGCTAATGTTTTTGATTTAGATGACTGAGCTCTGCTTCTGCTGAAAACTTGCAAAAAAACCAAATGTGTCTGCTAGTTTAAAACCAACATGGTGACCTGGACAGTAAAACCTCAAAAGATTTCCTGTAACATTACTGATAAACAGCAAGCCTTGAGATGTGTTTTTTTATATTTTATTTGACTTTAATTGTAGTTATGTGAGGAGATTTGTAGATGGAACATTTTAAGAAAACAAATGCATCATTATCAATTCACAATATTATGTAACCTGGTTGCAATATTGTATCATATGAAGTACAAGTAATACAATGATAACAATAACTCTGAACAACTACTCTTGTGCATTATTAAATATCATACCTTTTGCAATTTTGTATTTTTTTAAATATAAAATATGAATTAATATTGAATATTTTAAAATAAAAATATAATGAAACAAGACAATGTGTATTTTATTTATATTGCTATAAGCAGAAACTGGATCCTGCAGTATTAACAGTGTAAATAGAGGATCTCTACTCTAAGTTCAGGAGTAAATGAGGAATCAAACAGAAGGGTTAAGGTTTCAGTGTTAAACCCTGCAGTGGATAAGTGCATTTCTTCCCAGTCCTGGCAGAGGGATCAAGAGAGTCAGGCATATGGTTTTGTAAGCTTTGGGGGTTTTTTTCCCCCAGTTTATTTTTTATTTGTTTTTTATTGCCGTCATTATCATTATTCATATGCAAGAATAATTCAGCAGGTTTTCTTTCTGCATGTTTACAAAATTAATGCTCAACATTAAGTGGTTTTCTCACAGTACCTTTTCTGTTGTTTAGTTCATGCATTAGAAATCATTTGTATCTTATTACTTACATTCATTGAATAAAAAACAAAAACACTCCAGTTGTCTTAACAATTACATAATGTCTAATATTTCCATTTGTTTTTTAATCAATAAAATTCAAGGCACTCCTGAAAGTACAGAATTAAAACCAGTGTGATGGCACTCAAAGCCTCCTGTGAGAATTAGAGAGACTAAAGTGTTTATGGTTCATACACTACAGCCAGTGTTCATAAATATACCAGCTCATGTACCAGATCACTGCTGTCAGGTTGAAACTGAGCTGGATTTTTACAGTACCTGGGCTCCACCTTTTGGTCAAAGGTGAATTATGTATAATAATAATAATATATATATATATTTTAATTAATCTTCAGTAAAAGTTTTATCCTTCTCAGGGGCATGAAGACTCTACCCCAGGAACACATGATCATGGGGCTGAAATACACTTGGCTTGAGACCCCAATCCATTGCAGGACACCAACAGCCAATTCATCTACCAGAATATTTACTGTTAGGAGGTGGGAGGAAACTTAAAAACCTGGAGAAAACCCACTCAATCACAGGGACAAACATGCACAGAAACGTCTGGGTTAACCCTGTTCCCTGAGCAGGGAACGAGATGTTGCGCTTAGCATAACAGTATGGGAGCGCTCTTGCATGTGTGACCGGTATCTGAAGCTTGTGTAAAATCATGCCTCTACTTATAAGCCTGCCATGATCAGGTGATGTGGCAATTAAATGCGTCGCATGATACATATATATGGCACCTGTGTTGTCGATCTCTGAACTGGACACGGTAACCCTTTTCTATGGTAGACAGAACCCATGGAGACACATTTGACAGTAGTTTCCACGCTGCCAAATGGTCTTTCAGTGATGTTAGCTTTTCTACATTCCGTTGGAGGGAAAGCATCAGATTTCCATTGCCCTGTGACAGCTCGCTGACCAGAGAAGACTGGAACCGTGGGATGGTCTTGGCCAGGGCAGGCCCTACAGTAGCACTGGGGGCTATCTGCCCTAACAACCTCATGTCCCCTGATATGTCCCTCCATGGCCCGTCAGGACCATTCCTTCCTTGACTGCTTTGCTTTTATGATCATTCTTAGATCAGGCCTCTTAGCATGCTGTGGCTGTGGTCGCTTGGTCCCCCTGGCTCTCTGCGGGGGGAGGCAGGCCGCCACACTCGCCTTCTGTGCCTCCCTTGCACTAGCACTGGACTCAACACGATGGGGAAGGAACTGGTTGAACGCCGCCGTTTGCTGTTTTGCCTCGCAAAACCTGTCGGCGATGGCATTAACCACGGTGCCAAACAGGCCGGAAGATTTAACAGTGGCATCCAGCAAGGAGATCTTATCTTTGTCCCCCATCCCTGAGAGGTTGAGCCATAGGTGCCTCTACGCGACAACCAGGCTACCCATTGAATGGCCGATATGACTGGCCGTTTGTTTGGCTGCTTGGAGAGATAAATCTGTGGCGTGGCGCAGCTCTGCCACTGCCTCGGGCCCAATTCCTTCCAAAGTATTGAGCTCACTCAGCAGGTGTGCTTGGTAGGCTTGCAACACTGCCATTGTATGTAAGCAAGATCCATTGCTGCATAGGCTTTGCCCACTGCCGAGGTGGCCTTACATGGCTTGGAAGGTAAAGTTGGCTTCCCTAAATTACCTGCCGTTGATGGAGAGAGGTGACTCGCAAGCGCTTCCTCCACCTTTGGCATCGCTACATAGCCGTCCTGCTCACTTCCCATGACGGCTGAGTAATCAGACGCCCCGGGGTTATAAACCCTATTGTATGGTTTTCTCCAGAAGCGTGATATCTTATCATGCACTTCTGGGAAATAAAGGGGAGTTTTCTGTGGTGTGAGGGAGATTTTTTATTTTCACTGGAGAGGAAGCGCTCATCTAGCCTGCTACGAGCCACTTCCTCTTCCCCGCGCCAATCTATATTCAACTTTCAACTGCCCTAGTAATCACCTCAAGCAGCTCCTTATATGCTTGAGAGTTACTGTCTGTTTTTGGTGCAGTGGCACCCCCTACCGACTCCTCGGAGTCAGCGAGGGTGATTTGGCTTTCCATAGGGGAAGGAGGAGTCGCAACGCGAGCTCCGGAGACAGGCGGAGAGCCGGAGATAGAGCAGGAGATAGAGCAGCGCTCGTCTCCAGCTCCTCTTCCAAATCCATACGAGAACCCCACGACCTTAGCCAGCTGACTGCCTCGGCAGCGGCCGGCCCAGATCCGCGAGGCTGTGAAACCCAACTCTCTTCGCACGAGAAGAGATTGAACTGAGAGCAGAGCTGCCTAATTGTGAAATGTTTACAATGCTGACAGACAGACCCTTCGAGGGCTGCTGTGGTATGCTCTATGCCCAAACACTTCACGCAGAAATTGTGTCCATCTCCTCATGTGATGAAAAGGGTGCAAGGCGTAGCACACTTTCTGAATTCTTTCTCGCTCATTCTTTCTTTCTCTTTTCTTTTATTTTTTAAAAAGGGATAGAAAAGTTTAGAGATTTTGAGAAAATAAGAGTAGCGGTGAAGCGTCTTTTGTCACACAAACAACAGACATGCGGTCTCGCTGAAGATAATAAGGCTGGTGGCATGGTTCACAGGTGCCATATATATATCATGCAACGCGCTTAATTGGCACGTCACCTGATCATGGCAGGCCTATAATTAGAGGCATGATTTTGCACAAGCTTCAGATACCATTCACGTAATGAGTTTCACAGTGAAATCAAGTAGTGTTGATCAGAGTTTGTTTAAATAACTGCAGTCTCTGTAACTTTCAGTCAGTATTGGCTTTACACTGTAATACATATCAATTAGTTATTGTATTACACACCATAAACTAAGGATATTTATATAATTACTCACTGTTTATATAGAGAAATATTCATGTTGTAATCCATTTTGCTGTACATGTGATTTTCTGTGTTCTAGATGGTGATGTGATCCTGGAGAGTCCTGTCCATCCTGTGACTGAGGGACATCCTCTGACTCTACGCTGTTTACATCGCAATGCAAAGTCCTCAAACCTCCGAGATGACTTCTATAAAGATGGATCAGTTCTCCAGAATCAGACTACAGGAGAGATGATCATCTATAACGTCTCAAAGTCAGATGAAGGTTTCTACCACTGTAAACACCCAGAGAGAGGAGCGTCACCAAAAAGCTGGGTCTCAGTCAGAGGTGAGAAATCATTTCAATATTCATTTAAATACAACTGTGACTGAATGTGTTGACTGCAGTAAATTTACTTAATGTAATCTATAGTGCTGAGTTTATGTAAGTCTGTGTAAAATATGCAGTGTGTTCACATGCTGTTGTGTGTCTGTGTGTACTAGTGTAAATGGATTTATTTCTACTGCAGTTTGAGTTAAACATACAAACAGTTCATCATGAATAAAGTGTTATTATAATGATTATTTTATTCAGCGTCAGGTCCATCAGGTGTAGAAGCTCCATTCTCAGTGCTCATGCTGATCAGTAGTGTAGTGACGGCCTCTCCGTATCTGCTGGTGACCATCATTCTGCTGGTCAAATGTTACAGAGCTCGAGGTAAGAACTCTTTCAGTACGTTTCACATAATGAACAAACTTTAATTACTGCCAGAAAAATATTTTCACTTAAAGAAAAGTAGAAATCATTTGACTCAATAGAAGCAGTTTAAAAATAAGTGTTTTAAAATGTTTTCTAAAATGCACTTACAGTAAGATTTAAATGCGAGTATGATATAAAACACAGCATTTCTGTTTCTGCTGAGGTCTGAGGGTGAATTTACACGTGACAGACGCTTCAATCAGTGTGACAAAGCATCTAAAAAATTACAAATAACTCCAGACTTTTAGAAAATACACATCTTGTCACACTATTTATATTTAAAACATATCGTAACTTACATAACAAATATGTTGTAGCTAATATAATATATGATGGATATAATTATTCATGCAGGCATTAGATAATGACAATAATAATACACAAGGTTGTAAAATGAAGAGGTAGCATTTAATAGAGCAATAGGACACTAATAAATTGTTTGTAATAATTGATAAAGAATCTCTGACCTACATTTTGCAGTTACTGAAGATGACTGAATGAATGATGTTTATTTTCTAACACATCTTTTCCTGAAGCTCTGTCACGTGTCACTTCACTGTCCTTCATAAGCATTTAAACAAACACCCTTTAAACTGTGTTTAGGACGATATCAAATGCAGTTCGGTTGATTTTCTGCCATAAACACCTGGAATAAACCTGCAATTAAAATGACCTTGTTGTTGTCTTTAACAGCTGAAACTAATGAAAGGAGAATGGAGAATGCAGTCATAGAGGAGTGAGCAAACTTCATGTGTTAAAAGAGGATGCAGTGCTGTTTTCTTTAAGGTTATTTTGGGAATTTTTATAATAAAACTGATTTGTTGCTTTAATTTCATACTGTTAACACAGACAGTTTTGTTGTTCTGGCTTGATTTGTTTAGCTAAAGCCTGCAAAAGTTGCTAATGCAAAGTACTGAGTAAAAATAAACAAGTAAAATATTCTTTAAAATAAAAAAACAGAGACGACACAAGCTAATATTTTGGACATTAATGTTACAGCAGTGACAGTGATTCAGACAATCAAAAGCTACTTATAAAGTGAAACACAAGGTTTTACTGTTAAACTCTGCTTTATTGACAGTGTTCATCAATGTATTCTGTCACACTGCTATCAGGTTTATACATCACAGCCAGAGTTAATAAAAATGTACCAGCTCATGTACCAGATCACTGCTGTCAGGTGGAAACAGAACTGCATTTCCTTTGTTCCTGGGCTCCCCCTTGTGGTCAAAGAGATAATATTCTTAATGCCGTACATTTTGTTTCTTAAATTCATCTTCATTAAATGCTTTATCCTGGTGGCAGTTGATTTTGTGGTGGATCCCAGGAACACTGAGCATGAGGTGGGAATACACCTTGCATGAGACACCAGTTCTTTACAGCACACATCATACAGACATCATAAGATGACACACATCTAAAAAAATTAAAAAAAAATCATGAATGCTAACTGATGCCAACCACATTTTAACCTCCTTCTCCCTCTCTGACCCTGAGGACAGGGTTATACTTGTTTATAACTGTATGTGCAATATCAGTGTTAATAGTGGGGGCAGTTCAGCGAGATGTGTCTCAAGAAGCCTCAAACCATCGAGCATCACCACAGCATGAGTCACAGGCTTCAGGCTTCATCACACCCATAGTTTGCTATAACTTTAATATACATTAAATCTAAATGAAAATATCCTCAACCTCAATGCATATCAAATTCATTTCAACTGAAAACATTACGTTCAAATAAAAAAATGTAGAAGGACAGCCTACATTAAAAAGAAACAATATCTCTTATTGTTTTCTTTCATAACGAGTGTATGACTGCTTATGTGACCTATGCACCTGTTTTCACCATGATGTATTGTTTATGTTTTCACTGCAGTGCGCCAGTGTATTAATGTTACAAATAAAGTGAATTGTTTGAATTTGTATCAAGTTTGATTAAGTACACACTAGCGTACTTGCTAGCCTCAATTATCCATATTTATAAAGAAAAAAACATTAAAATGAAAATGGACGAGCATGGTTTTCATTTTAAAACGAAAACACACCAGTGTAAACAGGGTCTAAATGTTCTCTTTGTGTCTTCATTAGAGTGAGTGTGTGTGTACTTCAGCATGACTAATGAGTGTAAACAAGTCTGTATTGTTGGAATCTGTAGCTGATCTTCTGTGTCCTGCTGTCATCTGCTGCTCAGTGACAACCTCTCATGATCATTTGATCTGCTAAAAGAAAATGACTGGATGGTGTTCGTACTTTCACCAATGGAAGTCAGGGTTGTGAATAACTGAAATGTCTTTAGCTGCTGTGGTGAGACTCTGGTGGTGTTTCCTGTGAACAGAAAGGTTTAACAAAACCATGTTAGCATTAACATGTTACCAAACTAATGCACAGTGGTTTCTTAAATAATTACTAATCATTATTAGCCCATTTGTGTCAAAAACAACAGCAAAGTTTATTCACAAATAAACACGTCTCTGTACACACACACTGTTAGAGGCCTGAAAACAGACACAAGTTGACATGTGGTTTTGCTTCTTTTTTTTAATTTATAAATTCAGTGACGTGAGTTCAGTAGGAGGAGGCGTGAAGTTGTTGCGTGAGAGCCATAACTGACTTTTAACCATAAATATGAACTCCATCTGCTTCATGTCACATGCCCCCCCTTCAATGTGCTTGTGACTGTAACACTTACAGGTAGTAAACTCAAGTTATAAGTTCTCTTCCAAAGACAGTTCAGGGTCAATTCACTGGAACTGAATGTTTAATATTCACCATTCATACATTTACAACAGGCTCTTTTTTTCATTTTAATTAAGACAGTCATTCCCAAACCTTGATAAGACAAAGCATAGACAAAAGCATAATACGATAACGTGAGACAAGGAAGCAGTGCAAACAGTGTCTATATAAGCGTGCTCATTAAACAGGAAGTGAATACAGGTGCAGGTTCCTTCTTCTGCTCTCGAGTTTGGAATTTGTGTGAATATTTTTGTGCTCGTACAGAGCATCCCTGCATGCACTGACTCATGTTGTTGATTTGATGAAATACACTGTAACTAGCAAATGTTTGATAGAAAAAAGGAAAACTGATTAAACGAGGCATTGTGTAATACTTTGCAGCACAAAACTGTACAGAAACGGCCCAGAGAAGAAAGACAGACCAGGAAGCGTAACACTATTACATTGGATAATGAAGATTACCAGCTACTACACTGACACTTAAGGTCACTTGAGAGATTTAGAATTTAATTACTGCAGAATCATCATAACAGCAATTAATGGAAAGTAACTTTTTAATTTTGTCATGTAAAAATGTTATGATCTCAAGATAACCGATTTTTACATTGAGATCACAAGACAAATAAGTTGTAATCTCACAATAACAGTACAGAATTAAAATAAATGACTCATGGCCTTTCTGGACTTCCATATTCTACAGACATGTCTCCCTGATTGGGCGAACACACCGGCTCCCCCTCATCAGATGGCAGTGTATTTAAATTGATACTTATTTACCGGATTTTCTATATCATTACTGCAATCAGACGTGCTCTCTCCCCCGCTCTCTCTTTCCTTTTTCTTGCTCACTCTCTCTCTCGCTCTAATAACTGCATATCAATGTCTCAAGCCTCTGCTTCGCCTAATGGCCGATTACCCACCTTGGTTGCACATTATTTTCCTAATAATTCGACAGCCTGTTGTAAATTATTGATTACTTATTTCTGGAAAATCCCAATTTTCTGTAGTTTTGTGTTTCATGCCTCAGTTCTATTTAAATGATAAACAGGCCTAACTACGTTTAAGTAGGCTATGCATGTGTTAGCCAACTTCATGCTAAGCGGTCTTGCTCTCGTGTCCTGTTTTGGTTTCATGCTTTGAATCTCGCTTCGTGCTTCGGACCGCGTATCTCTGCTCATGTTTATTGACCGTGTGTTTGTAATAAAGACTTTGATCTACACTTGCTTCCACTATAGTCTCGTTACGTAACACTGACTGAATCACTGAGATCTATTTAGCAGCCTGTGTCTTCTCATGGTTGGTATAATAGACATGAAAGACAACGTATTTGCTTTTTTTTTAATGTATTGTGCTATTTCCATGCAACCAGAATACAAAACAACAATAAAAAAAAAACAATATTTCAAATAATGTATCTGCTTTTATTTTGAAGGTCAAAACCTTAAGTCTAAGTGTTTTAAAATTACTGACTTCTCAGATAAAACCTTATAATTCCTTAGAAGGGTCTCATATCAGCTTCTGATCTTGCAGAGGCAAGACACAGTGAGATTTTGTGCGTCCTCCCGTAATTTTTGCTGTGTACTAATAATCTCACCACAGTTTTATTGTGAGTAAAACTGTAAAAATCCAGATGTTGTCACAGACTCACCTGATACAGTCAGTGTCACAGCATCACTGATCTCTGAGCTCCGAGAGGCACTCCTCTGTCCTCTGCAGGTGTAGTCACCACTGTCAGATTGTATAACACAACTGATACTGACCTCCTGCATTGTGCTTTCTGCACTGAATCCATCTCCACTTTTATAAAGCTTGGTTTTATTCTTCTCCCAACTGTAAGTCCCCTCAGAGCTTCCTCCTCCCTGTACGTCACATCTGAGAGTAACTTTCTCACAAGTGAACACATGTTTATAAGGTTTTATGGACACCACAGCTTTAGGAATCCCTATATTAAAAACAACAATAATCTATTGTTAATCAAGTACATAAAGAAATTCCCAAAGAGGTGCAAAAAGCTATTTAAAACAAAACTATGAACAATTTAACGGGAAGTAAACATATAATTTGAAATCACCACTGTGAACCAGAAATAAAATGACTTATTAATTTCTGTAGTATAAATTTGTTAGTTTTTCTTTTATAACTTTATATATTTTAAGTGAATTGTTTTCAAAAAGGGAATCGAAAATCAAGAGCCATGTGTGAGTGAATTCACAAAAAAAGCATAAAGTGAAACTGAATATGAGACCAAAAATAACTAAGTTAAAGTAACCTCCTTTTTATGGCTAGAAATTTGATAACACAAAATAAATTAAAATGCAAATGGACAAACTCTACTTGGTAATGTACAAACACAACCAATTCCAATTCCAATCAAATTAATTAATGTATTAATTGTTTGTTTACTTCCTTAATTAATTAATTAAAAGTAACTTCCTTTCTTTACAACCACAAACATTCTATTGATTAAACAATCTAAAAAAATGGCTTGGTAATGTACAGAAACAACCTCCTCAACTCCAGTACAACTCAGACATGTACTCATGAACAAATAAAGAAAGAAATGTAAAATACAACTGTATATTATTACCTTGAGCAGGTGTCACTGGTACAAGTGAAATCAGCACTAAAAAAAGAACAGAAACAGAGAACATGATATACTGACACATGAAAAAGATGCAGTGTATGATTAAAAACAGCACATTTTCGACACACTGAACTCATATGAAAGAAATACAGTGTGTGTATCAAACATGTATCAGCAGATATTATTCCTGATAGAAGGACTCAGTGGACACATTAATCCAAACAGCAGGACATAAAACCAATGGACTGTTTCACTGTAACACAAAACTGTAACACAGAACATGGAGGCAGAGCGACAACCTCAGCCGAGCAGGAAGGCAGAGCAACGTCCTCCGCCGGGCAGAAAAGTGGAGTGCCTTCCTCAGCAGAGCCAGCAAGCACAGTGGCATTGTGCGCGGGGTTGGCGAACAGAGGGGAGCACTTGGGTATGTCAGGACATGGAGCAACGTCTTCAGCCAACCTGGGTGACTGAGCGGCGTCCTCAGCTGACCCGAAAAGCTGAGTGGTGTCCTCAGACGAGCAGAGAGGCTGACTTTCGTTCTCCGTTGATTCCTTTTTACTGAACTAGATCCATTATAGGGGAGGGAGGGTGGGAAATGGTACTAGCCCCGACCACAGACTCCCACTTGTACACAGACTCCTCCTCCTCCTGTTGGCGTGGCGTAGTCCTCCACGAACACAGGTGGTAGATTGAAGCCCAGGTACTTTATGGCGATCTGCTGCTTACGTGGCGCAGCTTGGCACTGCTCCTGTTGTCGTGGTGTGGCATTAAACACCTTTGAGATGAACTGGAATGCTGACTTAACCCCAGGCCTCCTCATCCAACATCAGTACCTGACCTCACTAATGCTCTTGTGGCTGAATGAACACAATCCCCACAGTCATGCTCCAAAATCTAGTGTAAAGCCTTCTCAGGAGAGTGGAGCGCATTAGAGCAGCAAAGAGGGAATCAATCTGGAATGGGATGTTCAAAAAGCACGTAAGGGGTTTGATGGTAAGGTGTCCACAAACCTTTGGGTATATAGTGTATCAGAAAACTAGCTTTCAACAGTGTGTTGTAATGTAAAGCAATTTTTTTAATCCTGATGAAGTCAATCCTGTTGTGAGTTTTGTAGTGTGTTTTAAAACAGCCTTAATGTGGAAGATGAAGGAACAGAACTTACCAAGTCTATGTACAGTAAAATATAAATGACTTTTTATGTCTATCTATCTCTCTCTCTCTCTCTCTCTCTCTCTCTCTCTCTCTCTCTCTCTCTCTCTCACTCACTCACTCTCTCTCAATCTATCTGTGAGAACACAGGAAGTGCTGAGGCCTTAACACTACTACTCTGTCAGTCAGTTAGTTATCAGGGTACAGGATGGAGCTGAATTGCATCATGGTTCTAACAGAAACAAAATTGAGGTTTGAGAGAAGACACGAAGTGGCTGTTGCCTCTTTTTTGATAGTCAGAGATGTGGGTTCAGCAGTGAAGAAGGGGAGGAGGTGAGACAGATGTGTAAGACAGATAGCTCCCTTTTAACTAATGACTGTAAATACATTAGTAAACGAATAGTTTAATATGATAATAAATTAAATTCATGGTTAATCAAACAGCTGCCCAATCTGCATTAATGTGTATTTCTAGTTAAGGGATTTTAGGAGTGTTATGTTCATGCAATGAAGTTCTCATGTCATTTAAAATTTTCCCCCTTCCTCATGTCTCCTGTGATGGTCTCTCCCTCTCTTTCTGCTGTGTGTGTGTCTTCAACCAGCCCAAGAGAACCCACGTCACACCCCTCTTCATCTCCCTCCAATGGCTTCCTGTAGCCACCAGCATCAAATTCAAGGCCTTGATGCTCACCTACAAGACCTTGTCTGGAACAACACCCCCTACCTCAACTCTCTCCTGAAGGCTTACGTTCCCTCACGCAATCTGCACTCAATCAACGACCCACGCTTAGTAGTACCTACTCAGAGTGCCTCAAGATGCCTTTCAAGAACATTCAAACTAAATGTTCCTCAGTGGTGGAATGAACTTCCAAAATTGATCCGGACCGCAGAATCTCTCACCGTTATCAAAAAAATAGCTAAAGGCCCACCTCTTCCATGAGCACTTAACCAACCCATAAAAATAAATAAAAATAATAATAAAAAATGTACTCTGGCACTTACACGTCTACTCTGCACACTCTGCGCACATTTACTCTGGCACTACTTGTATTGTTCTCTGCTTGATATTTCGCTTTGCTTGTATTTCCTCATTTGTAAGTCGCTTTGGATAAAAGCGTCTGCTAAATGAATAAATGTAAATGTAAATGTGTGTGTGTGTGTGTGTGTGTGTGTGTGTCTGGGTGTGGCACTCCACCTCATGCCTCTCCCTGATTGGGCGAACACACCGGCTCCCCCCTCATCAGATGGCAGCGTATTTAAACCCCAGTCCTCCAGAACTATCACCTGATAGTTCCAGATTCCGGTGCAATATCACGATAGGCTTTCTCACGTTTTTGTTCAGCTCTGTGTTACCCAGTGTTTGTTTGTCCACTTATTCTGTTGTTCTCTCTATGCTCCAGGTTCACCTCTCACTCAGCCTGCTTGCCTGCGTCCTGCTACAACCACCTCTGCTTCGGCTTCACTGTGGTTTACAGACTGAGCGTTTGACTTTCACACTGCTGACCCGACTTCCACTCTGGCCACTCTGCCTTGCAACCCACACCTCGTAGTGCACGCTATAGGCTACTATCTAGTGATGTTACAAAATGGAGGTTGAGACAGATGCAAGTACAGGCAGAGCAGTTTAATGAAAACGAGACAAACAGTCCAAGACACTGAGCAAACTCGTGGTCAAAATCAAGCAAAAAGTTAGGCGATCTGCATTTATATTTATTACATTAATTCAGATAATGTATTATATACCAGGATACTGGAGGATAAGGAGTAATTTAAACTAGCCCAGTCTGGCAACCAGGTCATTAACAGTCATGTCCTCTCCTGCTTCACAGAAAATATTCATAGAGTGAGCATGGGGCAGATTTTTTTTTTGTCCAAGCACTTGCTGCAGTTCCCATGTTTGACCACTAGGTACAATAATATGTCTATAATGAATATAATGGCAGTGATGCAAATGAAGTCCAGAAAGGCCATAAGTTATTTATTTATCCTTTCTCTCTGCCATTCTCTTGATATCATTAATTATTTTTCTTCTGGTTCTCACAAAAGCAGTTACCTCTACATAAAAAAGTTGTTGTTTTTATATAATTCTCATATCACAATGCAGCATTAGGCATACAGTACATGCTGTACATCATGGATGAGTGCATCTGTTTTTAAAGTAATCATTGGCTGACAGAACAGAAAATAGCTGTATAATTGTTGGTGTTAGACAATTTCCAAATTGGTGTCCGTCTAGAAAGGATATGTATTTTTTTTATCTTGTAATCTCAACATAACAAAAGATGTTTTCCTCACATTTTTATATTCTTTTTTTTTAATTATTTACGTTGAAATGCATAATTAAGCATGCATGCTGTATATCATGGTTGGGATCATGCATTTTTACTTTAATCAGGGATCATACAGTGGTGGAGTTACAGCATTAGGGCTCTAAGGTCATTTCTTCCTGAGCTTCGGTGACTGTATGGGGTTTACTTGTTTTTTTTTCCACAAATTTCCCCTGCAGGGTCGATGAAAGTCTGTGAATCTGTCTGTCTGTCTGTCTGTCTACAGCAGTATGTTTTTTTTTCAGTATGGTTTATAATATCTAAGATTAAATCAAGGTGAACTCTTCTGCTGCAACTTTTGCATGTGTGTGAGACAGACAGCAAGAGAAAGAGGAAGGAACTGGCACAAAACAGTCTGTATCGACTAAAGGAGAAGTTGAAGTTAAGTCTCAGTCTCTCTCTCTCTCTCTCTCTCTCTCTCTCTCTCTCTCTCTCTCTCTCTCTCTCTCTCTCTGGCACTGTGTAAAGAAAAAAGCACTAATCTCAATATATCAAATTATATATGAATGACATAAAATATGTCAGCAATTTGCAGCAAAAAGTTGCATTTTTCACTGTAAAACTGTTTTAATGTGGAAAATGAAGCAACATAAGATACCAAATCTGGGGAAAGTACATCTCTGTCTTTCTCTCTGAAGAAGTGCTGAGACTTTAACACACACCTCTGCTCTGTCAGTCAGTCAGTCGTTAGAGAGACAGGATGGAGTTCAGTCCACTCGCTGTGATGCTCTGTGAGTAAATGTTCTCTTTGTGTCTTCATTAGAGTGAGTGGTGGGGTATAAAGTTGTTCATCTGCAGCTGCTGTGGTGAGAATCTGGTGGTCTTACCTGTGAACAGAAAGGCTTTAACAAAACCATGTTAGCATTAATTAGACTGACAAAATGCCTTATGACCTACAGTACCATTTTTTTTTACTACTATGGTCTTTGCAGGGAAACATCTCAGTAAAGCAAGTTGAACCTAATGCATAATAATACATAAAAATTAATGTTTTTATCATGACTAATCAAAATAAACAACATAAGTAATGCAGAAACAAATATTCTCCTTAGCCTTGTACAAACACAAACTCAGTGACAGTGTTGGAGGCCTGAGAACAGGGATGAGTTGGTGTTTTGACCGGAACATTGTTCAGGTGTTTTATTTCAAGTCATCTGTCAGGTTTTTGTCTTTAAAACGCTCTTGTGTGTGAAACAATTTTATTACGCATCCCATTTGAAGCCTCCGTTGCTAATTCAAAAAAGTTATTTTAGAGCTAGTAACGGAGGCTCGATATGCAGGTCACTGATATGCAGTTATTGGAGAGAGACTGAGAGAGAAAGAGAGAGAGTTCATAGTTTCATGCTGATAATATCAAAATTGAACAAATAAATAAATAAACACTGATAGTCCTACTTGATCACAGGGTTTTGAATTACTGCTGAAAAATACAACAAAAACAATTTATACTTGTTTACCGGATTTTCTATTTCATTACTGCAATCAGACGTGCTCTCTCCCCCGCTCTCTCTTTCTTTTTTCTTGCTCTCTCACGCTTTAATAACTGCATATCAATGTCTCAAGCCTCTGCTTTGCCTAATGGCCGATTACCCACCTTGGTTGCACATTATTTTCCTAATAATTCGACGGCCTGTTGTAAATTATTGATTACTTATTTCTGGAAAATCCCAATTTTCTGTAATTTTGTTTGTTGTTAAATGTGTGTGTTGTGGTAGAGAGCCGGCTAACGTTTCTGTTACTCCAGTTAACTCGGTGAAGTGATATGGAACTGTAATGCGGTCAAGACATGACTGGAACTACTTTAGCTGTGAATTTACTGAAAAATAATTGCAAACCTCAAATCGAGAATTAGAGCGTGTTGGAGACAAAGTGAGTGCAGTAGAGAGTGATGGATACATATTGTGTGTATTACTTAGCCTATAGCGTGCGCTACGAGGTGTGGGTTGCAAGGCAGAGTGGCCAGAGTGGAAGTCGGGTCAGCAGTGTGAAAGTCAAACGCTCAGTCTGTAAACCACAGTGAAGCCGAAGCAGAGGTGGTTGTAGCAGGACGCAGGCAAGCAGGCTGAGTGAGAGGTGAACCTGGAGCATAGAGAGAACAACAGAATAAGTGGACAAACAAACACTGGGTAACACAGAGCTGAACAAAAACGTGAGAAAGCCTATCGTGATATTGCACCGGAATCTGGAACTATCAGGTGATAGTTCTGGAGGACTGGGGTTTAAATACGCTGCCATCTGATGAGGGGGGAGCCGGTGTGTTCACTCAATCAGGGAGAGGCACGAGGTGGAGTGCCACACCCAGACACACACACACACACACACACACACACACACATTTACATTTACATTTACATTTATTCATTTAGCAGACGCTTTTATCCAAAGCGACTTACAAATGAGGAAATACAAGCAAAGCGAAATATCAAGCAGAGAACAATACAAGTAGTGCCAGAGTAAATGTGCGCAGAGTGTGCAGAGTAGACGTGTAAGTGCCAGAGTACATTTTTTTATTATTATTTTTATTTATTTTTGTGGGTTGGTTAAGTGCTCATGGAAGAGGTGGGCCTTTAGCTGTTTTTTTGATAACGGTGAGAGATTCTGCGGTCCGGATCAATTTTGGAAGTTCATTCCACCACTGAGGAACATTTAGTTTGAATGTTCTTGAAAGGCATCTTGAGGCACTCTGAGTAGGTACTACTAAGCGTGGGTCGTTGATTGAGTGCAGATTGCGTGAGGGAACGTAAGCCTTCAGGAGAGAGTTGAGGTAGGGGGTGTTGTTCCAGACAGGGTATTGTATGAGAGCATCAAGGCCTTGAATTTGATGCGGGTGTCTACAGGAAGCCAGTGGAGGGAGATGAAGAGGGGTGTGACGTGGGTTCTCTTGGGCTGGTTGAAGACACACACACAGCAGAAAGAGAGGGAGAGACCATCACAGGAGACATGAGGAAGGGGGAAAATTTTAAATGACATGAGAACTTCACTGCATGAACATAACACTCCTAAAATCCCTTAACTAGAAATACACATTAATGCAGATTGGGCAGCTGTTTGTTTAACCATGAATTTCATTTATTATCATATTAAACTATTCGTTTACTAATGTATTTACAGTCATTAGTTAAAAGGGAGCTATCTGTCTTACACATCTGTCTCGCCTCCTCCCCTTCTTCACTGCTGAAGCCACATCGCTGACTTTCAAAAAAGAGGCAACAGCCACTTCGTGTCTTCTCTCAAACCTCAATTTTGTTTCTGTTAGAACCATGATGCAATTCAGCTCTATCCTGTACCCTGATAACTAACTGACTGACAGAGTAGTAGTGTTAAGGCCTCAGCACTTCCTGTGTTTCACTGATAGATTGAGAGAGAGTGAGAGAGAGAGAGAGAGAGAGAGAGAGAGAGAGAGAGAGAGAGAGAGAGAGAGAGAGAGAGAGAGACATAAAAAGTCATTTATATTTTACTGTACATAGACTTGGTAAGTTCTGTTCCTTCATCTTCCACATTAAGGCTGTTTTAAAACACACTACAAAACTCACAACAGGATTGACTTCATCAGGATTAAAAAAATTGCTTTACATTACAACACACTGTTGAAAGCTAGTTTCCTGATACACTATATACCCAAAAGTTTGTGGACACCTTACCATCAAACCCCTTACGTGCTTTTTGAACATCCCATTCCAGATTGATTCCCTCTTTGCTGCTCTAATGCGCTCCACTGTCCTGAGAAGGCTTTACACTAGATTTTGGAGCATGACTGTGGGGATTGTGTTCATTCAGCCACAAGAGCATTAGTGAGGTCAGGTACTGATGTTGGATGAGAAGGCCTGGGGTTAAGTCAGCATTCCAGTTCATCTCAAAGGTGTTTAATGCCACACCACGACAACAGGAGGAGTGCCAAGCTGCGCCACGTAAGCAGCAGATCGCCATAAAGTACCTGGGCTTCAATCTACCACCTGTGTTCGTGGAGGACTACGCCACGCCAACAGGAGGAGGAGGAGTCTGTGTACAAGTGGGAGTCTGTGGTCGGGGCTAGTACCATTTCCCACCCTCCGTCCCCTATAATGGATCTAGTTCAGTAAAAGGAGTCACTGGAGAACGAAAGTCAGCCTCTCTGCTCGTCTGAGGACGCCACTCAGCTTTTCGGTTCAACTGAGGACGCCGCTCAGTCACCCGGGTTGGCTGAAGACGTTGCTCCATGTCCTGACATACCCAAGTGCTCCCTCTGTTCGCCAATGCCACTGTGCTTGCTCGCTCTGCCTTCCTGCTCGGCTGAGGTCGTCGCTCTGCCTTCCTGCTCGGCTGAGGTCGTCGCTCTGCCTTCCTGCCTTCCTGCTCGGCTGAGGTCGTCGCTCTGCCTTCCTGCTCGGCTGAGGTCGTCGCTCTGCCTTCCTGCTCAGCTGAGGTCGTCGCTCTGCCTCCATGTTCCGTTGAAGATGCCGTTCCTCTTCTTTGCTGCGTGCTGTATGTCACTCCCCCTTCCTGCTCCACGGAGGACATCGTTCCCCCCTCATGCTCTGCGGAGAGCATCGTTCCTCCCTTTGGCCTCACGGAGAACCTCGCTCCCTGCTATGGCCTCATGGAAATCTTGGAGCTTCCCTCGGGCTTCGCGGAGAACATCGCTCCCCTCTCCTGTCCTGTGGAGAAAGTTGTCCCGCTGTCCTGTCACGCAGACGTCGCTCTGAGCTCCAGCCCCACTGAAGATGTTGCTCTGAGCTCCAGCCCCGCTGAAGACGTCGCTCTGAGCTCCAGCCCCGCTGAAGATGTCGCACTGCTTACCAGTTACACTGAGGACATTGCATTGCTTTCTTGCTCCACTGAGGACTCCACTCAGTCTCTTAGTTCTGCTAGGGACATTTTGCCCAGGGGGCCAGGACCACCAGATGGAGGGAGTGCATTTTTGGGCACTCCGGGAGTTGCGCCCTTGGGGGGGTTCTGTCACATATCGTGGAGGTAACTCTGGACTTCATTTCCCAGCAGCCACTGCACCATACTACATCATTGTCACATGACCACCTGCACCTGTATCACATTTCTGTTTAATGAGCACTCCTATATATAGCCACTGTTTGTACTGCTTCCTTGTCTCATGTAATCGTCTATCTATGCTTTTGTCCATGCTTGGTTTTTGCCACAGTATTTTGTCAAGTTTTGTTTGTTTGTTTGTTTGTTTGTTTGTTTGTTTGTTTGTTTGTTTGTTTGTTTGTTTGTTTAAATAAAACGTTGAATATCTGCGAATGCTTCTGCATCAGCTTTGAGACGTGACACTCAGAGGTAAATATAGCTTCTACAGGGGAGTTAGCCACAACTCTAGGATGGACACTGGCTTGTTGTTGTTGTTGTTGTTGTTTGTACTAAAAATAGACGGCTACTGTTTATATGACAAAATATATCGTAAAATGTGAATCCAGCGTAATTAGCCTCAAAATCGAAGACAAATCACTCCCCAGATAATTTTTTTTCTCTTTGCATATTTTTTCACAGTAAAACGGTTACATACCTGGTAAGGTTTCTAAAATAAACACACAGCAACAACAACAACAAAAAAATCAATAATTTATTGTTAACAAGTAATCATTCTTCCACCAAGCAATATAGTTCTTTAACTATGTTTAACAGAATGCTTGCCAAGCAACACACATGCAGCAACACACTAATTATAAACACTTTATACTCTGTTATACTACAGTCCTATTGACCACCTTTATTGAAAGACGATGAGCTTCATCATATGAATGGAGTAACACAGTTATACAATAAATTTGTGGCATGGTGGTGCAGTGGGTAGCACTGCTGCCTCACAGCTCCTGGGTCCCTGGTTTGATCCTGAGCTCTGTTTATTTTATATGTGGAGTTTCTGTGCATGTTTTCCCCTGTGATTGAGTGGGTTTTCTCCAGGTTTTTAAGTTTCCTCCCACCTCCTAACAGTAAATATGCTGGTAGATTAATTGGCTGTTGGTGTCCTGCAATGGATTGGGGTCTCATGAAAAGACTATTTCAGCCCCATGATCATGTGTTCCACATGACCCTGACAAGGTATATTAAAGTGTTGGAGACAAAGTGAGTGCAGTAGAGAGTGTTGGAGACAAAGTGAGTGTTTTGAGATAGTAAGATATTTTAAAACAATAACAAATGAAACACTAGCTACAAGCATGCTGCAGGGGAAATATCTGCATTAATGCTCATTTCTGGCTAACGGCTTTAATCAGCGTAATAACCATAATAACCATGGTAACCAGTGACAGAAAAGGAGGCATGCATGAGGAATTACACTAACACTAAAGGTCTCACTTTCAACACATTTGTCACTTTATTTGAGGCCCAATTAGTCTTTTTTGTCAACATTCTCAGCTGTCGTTCTCTTACAGGCAGAACATGGGACAGGCAGACAGACCACACAGACAGGAACCTGAGTCCAGGCTCATGCTACAAACTCCAGGCTTTACTTTTCTCCTCTGCGTGTATCTCAAACAGAATTTTAACAGCACTTTAAAGTCCTGAATGATGAAATTAGTCTATGATTAGGATGTTCTGAGTGTTACAGTGAAACAGTCCATTGGTTTTATGTCCTGCTGTTTGGATTAATGTGTCCACTGAGTCCATATATCAGGAATAATATCTGCTGGTACATGTTTGATACACACACTGTATTTCTTTCATATGAGTTCAGTGTGTCGAAAATGTGCTGTTTAAAATTTTCATGTGTCAGTATATCATGTTCTCTGTTTCTGTTCTTTTTTTAGTGCTGATTTCACTTGTACCAGTGACACCTGCTCAAGGTAATAATATACAGTTGTATTTTACATTTCTTTCATTATTTGTTCATGAGTACATGTCTGAGTTGTACTGGATTTGAGGAGGTTGTTTCTGTACATTACCAAGCCAATTTTTAGATTGTTTAATCAATAGAATGTTTGTGGTTGTAAAGAAAGGAAGTTACTTTTAATTAATTAATTAAGGAAGTAAACAAACAATTAATAAATTAATTAATTTGATTGGAATTGGAATTGGTTGTGTTTGTACATTACCATGCAGAGTTTGTCCATTTGCATTTTAATTTATTTTGTGTTATCAAATTTCTAGCCATAAAAAGGAGGTTACTTTAACTTAGTTATTTTTGGTCTCATATTCAGTTTCACTTTATGCTTTTTTTGTGAATTCACTCACACATGGCTCTTGATTTTCGATTCCCTTTTTGAAAACAATTCACTTAAAATATATAAAGTTATAAAAGAAAAACTAACAAATTTATACTACAGAAATTAATAAGTCATTTTATTTCTGGTTCACAGTGGTGATTTCAAATTATATGTTTACTTCCCGTTAAATTGTTCATAGTTTTGTTTTAAATAGCTTTTTGCACCTCTTTGGGAATTTCTTTATGTACTTGTTTAACAATAGATTATTGTTGTTTTTATTATAGGGATTCCTAAAGCTGTGGTGTTCATAAAACCTTATAAACATGTGTTCACTTGTGAGAAAGTTACTCTCAGATGTGACGTACAGGGAGGAGGAAGCTCTGAGTGGACTTACAGTTGGGAGAAGAATATAACCAAGCTTTATACAAGTGGAGATAGATTCAGTGCAGAAAGCCCAATGCAGGAGGTCAGTATCAGTTGTGTTATACAATCTGACAGTGGTGACTACACCTGCAGAGGACAGAGGAGTGACTCTCAGAGCTCAGAGATCAGTGATGCTGTGACACTGACTGTATCAGGTGAGTCTGTGACAACATCTGGATTTTTACAGTTTTACTCACAATAAAATTGTGGTGAGATTATTAGTACACAGCAAAAATTATGGGAGGACGCACAAAATCTCACTGTGTCTTGCCTCTGCAAGATCAGAAGCTGATATGAGACCCTTCTAAGGAATTATAAGGTTTTATCTGAGAAGTCAGTAATTTTAAAACACTTAGACTTAAGGTTTTGACCCTCAAAATAAAAGCAGATACATTATTTGATATATTGTTTTTTTATTGTTGGTTTGTATTCTGGTTGCATGGAAATAGCACATTACATTTAAAAAAAGCAAATACATTGTCTTTCATGTCTATTATACCAACCATGAGAAGACACAGGCTGCTAAACAGATCTCAGTGATTCAGTCAGTGTTATGTAACGAGACTATAGCGGAAGCAAGTGCAGATCAAAGTCTTTATTACAAACACAAGGTCAATAAACATGAGCAGAGATACGCGGTCCGAAGCACGAAGCGAGATTCAAAGCATGAAACCAAAACAGGACACGAGAGCAAGACCGCTTAGCATGAAGGTGGCTAACACATGCATAACCTACTTAAACGTAGTTAGGCCTGTTTATCATTTAAATAGAACTGAGGCATGAATTACACATTTAAGTAGAACTGAGGCATGAAACACAAAACTAGAACAGGACATGGAAACACTACCGTGTGGCACCATTACACATTTAATACTGCACCATGTGCGCCGCAACATGAGGGGTTTAAATAACAAATGCCATTTACCTAAAACGCTGACAGCTGGTAACAATTAATATACACCCTCTACAAACAACCAATGACTAAACAAGGAGGAAACAGAACAGAAACAAATGCACATGTCCATTGTAAACAAAGTCTCCATAGTTCATACGTAACCCGTGAGCATGTGCTCGCTCTGGTTCGTGCACACGCGCGCTCCTCCGGCTCTCTGTGCACATCGCCGCCGCAGCACCATCTGCCGGCAAGATCGTGACAGAATCCCCCTCCAAAGAACACTCAGAGCGGCCTCTGCTGAGCAGGAAACAGAGCGACCTCTGCTGGGCAGCAGACAGGCGGAGCACCGCCCCCAGCCGGGCTGGAGTTCGGGGTGACGTCCTCAGCGGGGCTGGAGCCCAGAGCGACATCCCCAGCGGGGCTGGAACGCGGAGCGGGAATGCGGGGCTACGTCCACTGTGGGGCTGGAACACGGAGAGACGTCCTCTGTTGGATCGGAAATCAGGGCGACGTCCTCGGCGGGACAGGACAGCGGGACAGCTTCTTCGGCGGGGCAGGACAGCGGGACATATTCCTCGGCAGGGCAGGACAGTGGGACAGCCTGCTCGGCGGGCAGGACAGCAGGACAGCCTCCTCAGCCTCCTCTACGACCCAGAACCTGAACCTGACTTGGGCGATCATTTCGTTTACCTCGGGCTGGGACCCGAGGTTACCTCGTTGACCTCGGGCTGGGGCCCCAAGGTCGCCATGTTGACCTCGGGCTGGGACCCCGAGCTCTCCTCGTTGACCTCGGGCTGGGACCCCAAGGTTTCCACGTTGACCTCAGGCTGGGGCCCCGAGGTCGCCTCGTTGACCTCAGGCGGGAGCTGCGGAGCTGCAGATTCTACCCTGTCCACCCACTCATAATTCAGGTGGAATGGCGGGACAGCCTGGGGCATCCCATTGACTCACCCCCCAGTAAATCCAGGCCACAAAGATGCCCTGGCTGAGGGAACTCCTCAAGAAAAAGTTCCGCAAACTGCGTGACATCAAGAAGGGAGGAGGACCCAGTACTTACCGGACGCTCCGCCCAGTCCCGGGCCAGGCCGCAAAACCAAGATGGTGACAGTTAGGATTACAGTGAGAGGTACAGTACTGTGCAAAATTCTTAGGCACATGCAAGAAATGTTGTAAAGTAAATATGACTTCAAAATAATTTCATTAAATCTTTCTACTTAAAAAAAATATACTACAGCATGCAGTAATCAGTAATAAATTAAACTTCAATAGTAGTCCCAGGAACAATTTGAGCAGTTTTAAAAATTAGCTGGTAGGTTTTACCGAGCATCTTGAAGAATCTGACACAGTCCTTCTGGAGAGTTTGACTGTTGCACTTGCTTCTTCTTTTTTTGCCTAAAAAACCCAGGAGCCTTTTTTTTTGTCTGAAGTGGGAAGGCCGGCGCTATTCTCAAGAAAAGAGAAAACTATGTAAAACGTTTTTCTGATTTTTTTTTTAAAATGTCATTTTGAGCCAAGTCTACTGCTGCCATTGTCATACTTCAAAGAGAACTCTTATGCTTTTTCTGATTCCACTACAGTGGATATCACTATGCTCCATATTAAATCTGAAAAAGGCTATTTTAATCAAATATTTACACTGTTTGGTAAAAAAAGAAATAAATAAAGAAGTTCATTCCACCACTGAGGAACAGTACTGTTCAACACTGAGGCATTTTAGAAATGCCGTTTGCCTTGCACCTCCAGGGTTGGGGGTTCGTCTCAGCTTCTTTAGCAAGGCAGTGGTCGTCTTGGAGGTGTATTTGGGGTCGTTATCATGTTGGAATACTGCATACTGATCATGCTCTGCTTCAGTATGTCACAGTAGATGTTGGCATTCATGGTTCTCTCAATGAACTGTAGCTCCCCAGTGCCGGCAGCACTCATGCAGCCCCAGACCATGACACTCCCACCACCATGCTTGACTGTAGGCAAGACACACTTGTCTTTGTACTCCTCACCTGGTTGCCACCACACACGTTTGACACCATCTGAACCAAATAAGTTTATCTTGGTCTCATCAGACCACAGGACATTGTTCCAGTAATCCATGTCCTTAGTCTGCTTGTCTTCAGCAAACTATCTGTGGGCTTTTTTGTGCATCATCTTTAGAAGAGGCTTCCTTCTGGGACGACAGCCATGCAGACCAATTTGATGCAGTATCCGGCGTATGGTCTAAGCACTGACAGGCTGACCCCCCACCCCTTCAACCTCTGCAGCAATGCTGGCAGCACTCATGCATCTATTTCCCAAAAACAACCTCTGGATATGACGCTGAGCACGTGCACTCAACTTCTTTGGTCGACAGTGGTGAGGCCTGTTCTGAGTGGAACCTGTCCTGTTAAACCGCTGTATGGTCTTGGCCACCGTGCTGCAGCTCAGTGTCAGGGTCTTGGCAATCTTCTCATAGCCTAGGCCATCTTTATGTAGAGCAACAATTCTTTTTTTCAAATCCTCAGAGAGTTCTTTGCCATGAGGTGCCATGTTGAACTTCCAATGACCAGTATGAGGGAGTGTGAGAGTGATGACACCAAATTTAACACACCTGCTCCCCATTCACACCTGAGACCTTGTAACACTAACAAGTCACATGACACCGGGAGGGAAAATGGCTAATTGGGCCCAATTTGGACATTTTCACTTAAGGGTGTACTTACTTTTGTTGCCAGCGGTTTAGACATTAATGGCTGTGTGTTGAGTTATTTTGAGGGGACAGCAAATTTACACTGTTACACAAGCTGTACACTCACTACTTTACATTGTAGCAAAGTAGCATTTCTTCAGTGTCGTCACATGAAAAGATATAATCAAATATTTACAAAAATGTGAGGGGTGTACTCACTTTTGTGAGATACTGTATATATTTCAAATCTTAATTGTGATTAATTGTGTATTTCCTGTGTAACAGAGACACCACAGCCAGTACTGAGTATATCTCCACAGAGCTGGCTGACTGAAGGAGACTCAGTGACTCTAAGCTGTGAGATTACAGACTCCTCTACAGACTGGAAATTCAGCTGGTACAGAGATGTTCCATACAGATACAATGATGGCCGTATCATCTATAGAGCGGTGCCCCTCTCAGACAGCAGCAGAGGATCTGGAGGTTTCTACACTCTCAGCCCTGCTGCTCTTAATCACACAGGAGTTTATATGTGCAGAGGAGGGAGAGGAGAACCAGCCTTTTACACACATTACAGCAACCTACAGACACTATGGATCACTGGTACATATAGATGTGTATAGATGTGTAAATAAAGCTGCACTAATGTTTGGTGTAAAAATCTTTATATTCACCCTCCTGGGTGAGGAATGAATGAGGCAGTTGAATATCCCTAAGCACTGGTAGAGGATTATTCTCCTTCAAATAGCACTGTTTCATTAAACGAGGTGTAAATGTGTTCAGTGTGAGTTATGTCATGAAAACACAATCATAATAATACACGTGAATTATAATGTTCTGTGTTCAAGGTGAATCTCCTCCAGTCTCTCTGATCATCAATCCCAACAGAACTCAACACTTTAATGATGACTCTCTCTCAGTGAGCTGTGAGGACCAGAGTGACTCTACTGGATTGACAATGAGACGATACACACAGAAACTTGGGGTGTCAGTTTGTACACAATTGGGATCAGTTACAGGATCTACATGTAATATCAGCTCCCTCTCCACATCCGACACTGGAGTTTACTGGTGTGAGTCTGAATCTGGAGAAAACAGTAATCCTGTCAACATCACAGTGCATGGTGAGTCTTCATGTAGTGTGTTTATTGTTAAAGGAAAAGGGAAGTGTAGTTTGAGGTAAAACTTACAAAAAATTTGCCATGAATAAAACTTTATTATTTATTTATATATATATTTATATATATTTACATCAGGTCGATCACGTTCATTCTCAGTGTTCATGCTGATCTGTAGCATAGTGACGGGCTTTCTGTTTCTGCTGATGACCATCATTCTGCTGGTCAAATGTTACAGAGCTCGCTCGAGGTAAGAATTCCTTCAATATGGCTCTACATTTCACATAACAAGTATATTAACTTTGATTAGTGCAGGAGAACCATTTTCACCTTAGGACAAGTGAAAATCATTTGACTTAATATAATCATGAAAAAGCCAAAAAATACACATTTTGTTTTGTTCTAAAAATGTATTTACAGTAAGACTTAAAGAAAGTCTGATGAGATCCAGGTATGCAGACCCAAAAAACTTAAATATTTGCTGCTTCGGCTTCTTGTGCATCATAACAACACGCACACACACATGCACACACCCAAAGGAACACATGCAGGTAAGAAATGGCATGGGTTGGATAAAATAGTAATGATTATGCACAGGTGAAACCCCTCACTGATTGCCCTCAACCTTGCCCCCCTAAACTCCCTGTTACAGTCTTCGTTAAAACGACACCCTGCCTGCCACATACCCCCACCACTCGACGCAGGCCGAGGAGCTGTCTGGCCTACAACAGACTCCTGCCCCAACCCCAAAAGGGAGAAGAAATTCAATACAACCATCTCTGTGGCCCTGGACCACAATGAACTTAAAGGGCTGCAAGGAGAGATACCAACATGTGATGCATGCGTTAGCATCCTTCTTGTGGTCGAGCCACTGCAGAGGTGCATGTTCCAAACAGAGGGTGAAAGGGCATCCTACTATATAATATCAGAGAGTGAGGACAACCCACTTATGGTTACATTTACATTTGTGATGTTTGGCAGATGCCCTAATCCAGAGAGACTAACAGAATGTTCTGATATTGGTTCACTATGTCACAGACTAAGAATACAATCAGTGTAAAAGGTGATGGTAGGGAGGTAATATACTAAGAAAAACACAGACACTTTTAAGTACTTCAGGAAGGTGTTTATCATCTGAAGAATGCCAGTGATTCGGCTGTTCGGATGTCTGAGGGAAGTTCATTCCATCACCTAGCTTCCAGAACAGACAAGAGTCTTGATGCATGCCTTCCTTGTACCATGAGAGATGGTGGGACCAGTAGAGTAGTGAAGCAGTGATGGAGAATAAGATGGAGCGGGGTGCAGTGTGGGGTGTGAGAAGTGCTTTAAGGTAGGTGAGTGCTGATCCTTTTTTGGCTTTATAGGCAAGCATCAGTGTTTTAAATGTGATTAGTTAGTTAGTTACAGTTACATCTATATAGCGCTTTTCTAGACACAAAGCATTTTCCATAGTGGGGGGGGGGATCTCCTCAACCACCACTAGTGTGTTGCATCCACCTGGATGATGCGATGGCAGCCATAGTGTGCCAGAACACCCACCACACACTAGCTATTAGTAGAGAAGAGAGAGTAATGTAGACAATTCAGAGATGGGGATTAGTAGGGGCCAATGGGGGAATTTCACCAGGACACCAGAGTATACCCGTACTCTTTTATGATAAGTGTCCAGGGATTTTTAATGATCATACAGAGAGTCAGGATCTCGGTTTAACATCTCATCCAAAAGACAGTGCTGTTTTTTCAGTATAGTGTCCCCATCACTATGCTGAGGCATTAGGCCCCACACAGACCACAGGGTGAGCGCCCCCTGCTGGCCTCACTAATACCACTTCCAGCAGCAACCTTAGTTGTCCCCTGGAGGTCTCCCATCCAGGTACTGGCCAAGCTCAACCCTTCTTAGCTTCAGTGTGAAACCAGACAAGAACTGCAGGGAAATATGGTGCTGGCAATGATGTGGGCAACTACAGGAAGCCAGTGGAGGGAGCATAGCAATGGGGTTACGGCGGAGAACTGACGAAGGTTGAAAACAGATTGTGCGGCTGCATTCTGGATCAGTTGCAGAGGTTGAATGGCCCTCAGTGGCAGACTTGCCAAGATGGAATTACAGTAGTCCACTCTCAAAATGTCAAGGGACCGAGCAAGCACCTGAGTGGCCTGTGTGGATAGAAATTACTAACAGCAGCTTTCAGCTGCTGAGCTGCCATACATGATGAGATGTCTGCCAGACATGCCCACTGGATCACCAACCACTACTTCTCAGTGGTGCTTTGCTTAGACTCCCTGACTGAGAGCTTTCGGCATATGTACAGCACAGGACGATCCTCCACCTTTGCTACCTGGGACAAAAATGGCCCCCAGCCCTCTATCTGATGCATCTGTATGCAACACAAAAGAGTGAGAGAAGTCAGGGGAATGAAGTATGGGCCTTTGCTTTCACAAAAGCCCATTGACACTGCTTCATCCACTGGACTGGGTCTGGCTCTCCCTTTTAGTGAGATCTGTCAGAGGGCTGACAAGGTCTGAAAATTCTTGTACAAATCTGCGATAGTACCCCATCAGACCAAGGTACTGTCTTACCTACTTTTTAGAATGGGGCATGGACAAGCCAAAATTCTCCTATTTTGTCAGTTTGGGGACGTACCTACCCATACCCCAAGTGGAAACCCAGATTCCATACCTCCACCAGTTCAATTGCACACTTTGCCAGGGTCACTGGCAGCACGGCCCATCTCATGAACTTCAGGACGGCCTACACATGATGCATATGTCGCCGCATCAATACTATAAAATATGATATGATCTATGTAGGTGGCGGCATATGCACTATGCGGACAAAGAATTTTGTTCATCAATAGATGGAATGAGTCTGGTGCCCCCAAAATGCAAAAACGGAAGGGTCACAAATTGGTGAAAGACAAACAGCGTAGAGAAAGTTGTTTTTTCCTTAGACTGTGGTGAAAATAAATCTGCCAATAGGCCTTGGTTAAATCCACTGTCGAGTAAAAGTGAGCAATATTACAACTTAATCTCCTGGTGCAAATTTCCTAACTAGCACTTATTGTAAAGCTGTTGCTACCTTTCCTGGGTCTGGAGAAAACTTTTCCTAGATAAGTGAGCCAGTGTGCTTTGCTCTCAGGTGCAGGATATACTGAACCTCATTTTTACTAGGGGTGGGACCATCTTACCCGCATTCTCTTACTACATCCAATGTCGCCTGAGACTTTTGGTCATATAAAAGTTCAAATGGGGAGAATCCAGTGAAGACCTGAGTTACCTCCACAACCTTTTATTCCAATTCCAATTGTCTTCATGCACAAACTTACAAATCATGATTTTCAGGGTTTTATTAAAACATTCTACCAGCCTGTCTATTTGAGAATGTGTCTGAAGATGTGTCTAAGGGTTTATCCAGTGGCAGCATGGCCAGACACCACCTGAGACAAGAGTTTCTGCTGGTTTTTCTGCAGGCAGAGGAGAGTCTGCGGCCAAACTCAGAATCAAATAAACCTGCAACATGAATATTTGCTGCTTCAGCTTCTCGTGCTCCTGCTCTGTGTCACTACATGCATGCACACGCACACACTGGAAGCAAAACATGCAGGGAAGTAAGGGCGTGGGTTATATAAAACAGGAGTGATTATGCACAGGTGGAAACCCTTACTAATTTTCCTCACATTTGCCCCAAGCCTAGTCACTTTTCATTTTACTGTCATTAATAAGCATGAAAACAAACAGCCTTTACATTGTGTTTAGGATATGTTCAAATGTGATTCAGTTGCTTTTCTGGAACACCTGGAATGAAACAAATAACTTTTTTATAATTTCTTTACCAGCTCACACTGAAGACAGAATCGAGAATGCAGTCATAGAGGAATGAGCAACGTTCGTCTAAGTGAATGCATTGGTGGATGCGTTGGTATTTTCAGTAAGGTTATGTTGGGATTTTAATATAATATTGACTTGTTGTTATAATGTCATGCTGTTAGTAGCCCTGTATTTTACAGACAGCCTTTTTGTTTTGACTGGATTCATTTAGCTAAAGCCTGTAAATGTTGCTGATACAAAGTACCGAGTAATCTAAACAAGTAAAATAGTCTTATAAGAAAGAAAAAAAAGAAGGAAAAACGATTTTAGCCACGCTAATGTTTTTGATTTAGATGATTGAGCTCTGCTTCTGCTGAAAACTTGCAAAAAAACCAAATGTGTCTGCTAGTTTAAAACCAACATGGTGACCTGGACAGTAAAACCTCAAAAGATTTCCTGTAACATTACTGATAAACAGCAAGCCTTGAGATGTGTTTTTATATTTTCTTTGACTTTAATTGTAGTTATGTGAGGAGATTTGTAGATGGAACATTTTAAGAAAACAAATGCATCATTATCAATTCACAATATTATGTAACCTGGTTGCAATGTTGTATCATATCAAGTACAAGTAATACAATGATAACAATAACTCTGAACAACTACTCTTGTGCATTATTAAATATCATACCTTTTGCAATTTTGTATTTTTTTTTTATCTAAAATATGAATTAATATTGAATATTTTAAAATAAAAATATAATTAAACAAGACAATGTGTATTTTATTTATATTGCTATAAGCAGAAACTGGATCCTGCAGTATTAACAGTGTAAATAGAGGATCTCTACTCTAAGTTCAGGAGTAAATGAGGAATCAAACAGAAGGGTTAAGGTTTCAGTGTTAAACCCTGCAGTGGATAAGTGCATTTCTTCCCAGTCCTGGCAGAGGGATCAAGAGAGTCAGGCATATGCTTTTGTAAGCTTTGGGGGTTTTTTTCCCCCAGTTTATTTTTTATTTGTTTTTTATTGCCGTCATTATCATTATTCATATGCAAGAATAATTCAGCAGGTTTTCTTTCTGCATGTTTACAAAATTAATGCTCAACATTAAGTGGTTTTCTCACAGTACCTTTTCTGTTGTTTAGTTCATGCATTAGAAATCATTTGTATCTTATTACTAACATTCATTGAATAAAAAACAAAAACACTCCAGTTGTCTTAACAATTACATAATGTCTAATATTTCCATTTGTTTTTTAATCAATAAAATTCAAGGTACTCCTGAAAGTACAGAATTAAAACCAGTGTGATGGCACTCAAAGCCTCCTGTGAGAATTAGAGAGACTAAAGTGTTAATGGTTCATACACTACAGCCAGTGTTCATAAATATACCAGCTCATGTACCAGATCACTGCTGTCAGATTGAAACTGAGCTGGATTTTTACAGTACGTGGGCTCCACCTTTTGGTCAAAGGAGAATTGTGTATAATAATAATAATATATATATGTATATATTTTAAATTAATCTTCAGTAAAAGCTTTTCAGGGTCATGTAGACTCTTCCCCAGGAACACATGATCATGGGGCTAAAATACTCTTTGCATGAGACCCCAATCCATTGCAGGACACCAACGGCCAATTCATCTACCAGCATATTTACTGTTAGGAGGTGGGAGGAAACTTAAAAACCTGGAGAAAACCCACTCAATCACAGGGGAAAACATGCACAGAAACTCCACATATAAAATAAACAGAGCTCAGGATCAAACCAGGGACCCGGGAGCTGTGAGGCAGCAGTGCTACCCACTGCACCACCATGCCACAAATTTATTGTATAACTGTGTTACTCCATTCATATGATGAAGCTCATCGTCTTTCAATAAAGGTGGATGAGAGGACTGTAGTATAACAGAGTAAAGTGTTTATAATTACTAATCTGCAGGGGAGATCGTGACAATATCGCACATCAGACCACATATACATTCTAGGAACCCTAGTTGACAAGCAAATCAACCCAAACAAAACTTCAAAAAAGCTTTTGATTCAATTTGGCATGAGGGACTTTTACTCCACTTGATTCAGTGCGGCATTGGTGGAAAAACATACACCATAATCAAATCTATGTACATGAACAACAAATTCACAGTTAAATTGGTGAAAACACACAAATTTCCTCCCTCAGAGTCGTGGGGTGAGGCAGGGCTGTACCTTGAGTCCCATCCTATTCAATATATACATCTAGCAAGGGCTCTGGAACAGTCTGCAGCACTATATTTTCCTAGAAAGAGGAAGGAACTGGGACAAAAATGTCTGTATCTACTTAAATAGAAGTTGAAACTATTTCTCTCTCTGTGTGTCTGTCACTGTCTCTCTCTCTCTGTAAGAACACAGGAAGTTGAAACTTTAACACACACCACTGCTCTGTCAGTCAGTCAGTCGTTAGAGAGACAGGATGGAGTTCAGTCCACTCGCTGTGATGCTCTGTGAGTAAATGTTCTCTTTGTGTCTTCATTAGAGTGAGTGGTGGGGTATAAAGTTGTTCATCTGCAGTCTGGATGTCCTGAGTGATGAGCTTATTGTGTGATTAGGACATTGTGTGTACTTCAGCATGACTGCTCAGGTGGATCAGTGTATCCATATCTGTTATGAGAAGGGTTTAGTTTGATGTGTAACTACTCTCAGTAACTATGATAGTTCAACAGATAAGAGTACAAGTAGAGCAAGTTTAAAACACAGGGTTTAAATAATCTAATGAGTGTAAACGAGTCTGTATTGTTGGAATCTGTAGCTGATCTTCTGTGTCCTGCTGTCATCTGCTGCTCAGTGACAACCTCTCATGATCATTTGATCTGCTAAAAGAAAATGACTGGATGGTGTTTGTACTTTCACCAATGGAAGTCAGGGTTGTGAATAACTGAAATGTCTTTAGCTGCTGTGGTGAGACTCTGGTGGTGTTTCCTGTGAACAAAAAGGTTTAACAAAACCATGTTAGCATTAACATGTTACCAAACTAATGCACAGTGGTTTCTTAAATAAATACTAATCATTATTAGCCCATTTGTGTCAAAAACAGCAGCAAAGGTTATTCATAAACAAACACGTTTCATTAGCCGTGTACACACACAGGGCAGTGACACTGTTAGAGGCCTGAAAACAGAGAGTTTACATGTGGTTTTGCTTCTTTTTCATTAATTCAGTGACGTGAGTTCAGTAGGAGGAGGCGTGAAGTTGTTGCGTGAGAGCCATAACTGACTTTTAACCATAAATATGAACTCCATCTGCTTCATGTCACATGCCCCCCCATCAATGTGCTTGTGACTGTAACACTTACAGGTAGTAAACTCAAGTTATAAGTTCTCTTACATTTATTCACTTAGCAGACGCTTTTATCCAAAGCGACTTACAAATGAGAAAAATACAAGCAAAGCGATATAGTAAACTCAAGTTATAAGTTCTCTTCCAAAGACAGTTCAGGGTCAGTTCACTGGAACTGAATGTTTAATATTCACCATTCATACATTTACAACAGGCTCTTTTTTTCAGTTTAATTAAGACAGTCATTCCCAGACCTTGATAAGACATCACCACACAGTATGGTTTTTATAGTAAGTGTCACGATACGAAGTTGGATACAGATGCAAGTGCGGAAGTTTTAAACATTTAATGATAAACAAACAAAATACAAAAGACTCAACAACAAAGATACAACACACAGTGGCGAAGACTAAACACGGCAGCATAGACTAAAGCATAGTAGGACAACGTGAGACAAGGAAGCAGTGCAAACAATGTCTATATATAAGCGTGCTCGTTAACCAGGAAGAGAATACAGGTGCAGGTGGTCATGTGACTGATGAGTACGGTGCAGTGGCTGCTGGGAACTAGAGTCCAGAGTTCCTTCTCTGATACGTGATGGTAAGAATGTCCCCAGTGAGAGCATTTGCTTGTGTGCGGTTCCTTCTTCTGGTCTCGAGTTTGGAATTTGTGTGAATATTTTTGTGCTCGTCCAGAGCATCCCTGCATGCACTGACTCATTTATTAAATTTGATGCCACACACTGTAACTAGCAAATGTTTGATAGAAAGGAAAGGCGAGAACACAGCTTTACAAATTCACACACTCAGTTAACACTTACAGTGTTTAGAGTCACTAATCCACCATCCAGAGGGGGAAGAAAATCAGAGAACAATGAGGAAACCCGTGTGTACACGAGGAGAACACGCATAAAGCCACACAAACAGTAATCCAAGATCAAAAGTGCTCTGAAAACTACAGGCTTTACTGGACTGAAATACGCTTTGCGTATGCATGTACCTCAAATCAGAATCTATTTGTGTTTCACCACATTCACATCCTGATGAAGTCAATCCTGTTGTGAGTTTTACAGTGTGTTTTAAAACAGCCTGAGTGCTGAGTGCTGATTTCACTTGTACCAGTGACACCTGCTCAAGGTAATAATATACAGTTGTATTTTACATTTCTTTCTTTATTTGTTCATGAGTACATGTCTGAGTTGTACTGGAGTTGAGGAGGTTGTTTCTGTACATTACCAAGCCAATTTTTAGATTGTTTAATCAATAGAATGTTTGTGGTTGTAAAGAAAGGACGTTACTTTTAATTAATTAATTAAGGAAGTAAACAAACAATTAATAAATGAATTAATTTGATTGGAATTGGAATTGGTTGTGTTTGTACATTACCATGCAGAGTTTGTCCATTTGCATTTTAATTTATTTTAACTAATAAATTTATACTACAGAAATTAATAAGTCATTTTATTTCTGGTTCACAGTGGTTCTGTAAGTTTACACCAAAGCAGTATTTCAAATTATATGTTTACTTCCCGTTAATACTTTTGTTTTAAATAGCTTTTTGCACCTCTTTCTTTATGTACTTGATTAACAATAGATTATTGTTGTTTTTAATATAGATATTCCTAAAACTGTGGTGTCCATAAAACCTTATAAACATGTGTTCACTTGTGAGAAAGTTACTCTCAGATGTGACGTACAGGGAGGAGGAAGCTCTGAGCCGAGCTCCTGCTCGGCTGAGGATGTCACTCCTCCATCCCGCTCAGCTGAGGATGTTGGTCTGCTATCCTGCTCCACTGAGGACGTCGCTGTGCTGTACTGCTCGGCTGACGATGTCACTCTGCCATCCTGCTCTTATTAAACCGAGCTTTATACAAGTGGAGATGGATTCAGTGCAGAAAGCACAATGCAGGAGGTCAGTATCAGTTGTGCTATACAATCTGACAGTGGTGACTATACCTGCAGAGGACAGAGGAGTGACTCTCAGAGCTCAGAGATCAGTGATGCTGTGACACTGACTGTATCAGGTGAGTCTGTGGCAACATCTGGATTTTTACAGTTTTACTCTTACAGTAAAATTCTGGTGAGTCGGTGAGGTTATTAGTACACAGCAAAAATTATGGGAGGAGGCACAAAATCTCAGTGTCTTTCCTCTGCAACGATCTGATTCATCAGAAACTGATATGAGACCTTTCTAATTAATTATAAGGTTTTATCTGAGAAGTCAGAAATTTTAAAAACACTTTGCCTTAAGGTTTTGATATAATACAATAATTACAACATAATACAATATTTTAAACATAGTTTTTTTATTATAGTTTTTTTTATTCTGGTTGCATGTAAATAGCACATTACATTAAAAAAGCAAATACAGTGTCTTTCATTTCTGTTATACCAACCATGAGTAGACACAGACTGCTAAACAGATCTCAGTGATTCAGTAGGATTACAGTGAGAAGTACAGTTCTGTGCAAAAGTTTTAGACAAATGCAGGAAATACTGTAAAGTAAATATGACTTCAAAATAATTTCATTGAATCTTTCTACTTAAAAATATACTACAGCATGCAGTAATCAGTAATAAAATAAACTTCAATAGTACTCCAGGTACAATTTGAGCAGTTTTAAAAATTAGCTGGTAGGTTTTACTGAGCATCTTGAAGAATCTGACACAGTCCTTCTGGAGAGTTTGACTGTTGCACTTGCTTCTTTATTTTTTCATAAAAAACCCAGGAGCCTTTTTTTTTTGTGTGTGAAAAGTGGTCTATTATATAATATGTTGCTCTTTCTGCTGTACTGACATACAATTTTTTTTTCCAGCTTAAAAATGACAAACAATTTTTTTTTCCAGCTTAAAAATGACATATGTAACCTTAACGATAGGTTTATATTAATGCGCTTGTTCTAACACGTAATTGTTTCTTGTCAGGTATTGGAGGATGATGATGTAGTACAATACGAAAACAAACACAGAGAACATGAACTAGAAGAAAAATAACATGAAATGATCATGACAAACGCTAGACATGGAGTGTCAGAACATAAATACTAATGCTCAGTAGACTTGAATGTGACTCAGGTGAGCGTGATCTCATGATGTGCAGGGGCTGAAGGGTAATGTAGTCAAGACATTTCTACAGTACCAGCTCCTTCACAGGTGTCTATGACTATGACTCTAAACATGAAACATGAAACTATGAACTGGAACTGTGGTTATCTATCGTAAGGACTCTAAACTAATCTACTATAACTCAATATTCCGCGCTGTGTGCTGGGAGGCGCGCGGTATATATGCGGACATAATCAGCGTGATAATGGCTGACGGCTGAGGACAATTCAGACACATGTGAAACAACAACCAATGACAGAACGGGGAGGAGACATAACAGAAACATAAACAAATGCACAAGTCGAAATGTCACGATTGTCCACAAGCGAAAAGCAGGTGCTCGCGCACCTGCTCGTGCACGCGCGCTCACATGCTCCACAGCGCACTGCTTAAAGGGGAACTCGTGACAGAATCCCGCCACCCAAAGGCACTCCACCCGGAGTGCCATGAAACATCCATCTTCATTGGCGGCCCCGGCCCCCTGGGCAGAATGTCTCAAGCAGAGCCAGGAGACCGCACGGCGTTCCTGGCAAAACAAAAAAGCAGAGTGACGTTCACGGCAAAGCAGGAAAGCACCATGACGTCCCCGGCGGAACAGGAAGGCAGAGCGACATCCTCGACAAAACAGGAAGGCAGAGCGACGTCCCCGACGAAACAGGAAGGCAGAGCGACATCCTCGTCACAGCATGCAAGCAGAGCGAAGTACACGGCAGAGCAGGGAAGCGGAGCGACGTCCTCGGTGGAGCAGGAAGGCAGAGTGACGACCACAGCCGAGCAGGCAGGCTGAGCAAAGTCCTCGGCGGAGCAGGGAAACAGAGCGCTGTACTCAGCAGTGCAGGACAGCGAAGCGAGGTCCCCTGTGAGGCCAGGGAGAGGAGCGAGGGTCTACGCGAGGCCAGGGAGAGGAGCGAGGGTCTCTGCGAGGCCAGGGAGAGGAGCGAGGGTCTCCACGAGGCCAAAGGGAGGAACGAAGTTCTCCGCGAAGCAGGAGGGGGAACGATGTCCTCCGTGGAGCAGGAAGGGGGAGTGACACACGGCACGCAGCAACGAAGAGGAACGACGTCTTCAGCGGAACATAGAGGCAGAGCAATGTCCTCCATGAAGCAGGATGGCATAGAGACGACCTCAGCCGACCAGGAAGGCCGAGCGACGACCTCAGCCAAGCAGGAAGGCAGAGCGACGACCTCAGCCGAGCAGGAAGGCAGAGCGCCATACCCAGTGGTGCAGGAGTGCTGAGCGACGCTCTCAGCTGAACAGGAGTGCCGATCAGCATCCCCAGCAGAGTGGGCAGGCTGAACGAGATCCATGACAGGGGAGGGAGTGTGGGAGACGACCTCATACGGGGGCACCGAGGTCGCCAGGTTAATCTCAGGCTGCAGCTCTGGACTTGAGACCTCGTCGTAGGTCTCAGGCTGGGGCTCTGAGGTCGCCAGGTGAACCCCGGGCTTGAGCGGATCTTGGTCGGCCGTGTCGGTAGTCTTGGGTGTGGGCAGAACTTGGTCGGCAGGCTTGAACATGAGTGGAACTTGGTCAGTCAGGTCAGCAGGCTTGGACATGAGCGGAACTTGGTCAGCAGGCTTGGACATGAGCAGAACTTGGTCGGTCAGGTCAGCAGGCTTGGACCTGAGCGGAACTTGGTCAGCAGGCTTGGACATGAGCGGAACTTGGTCAGCAGGCTTGGACATGAGCAGAACTTGGTCGGTCAGGTCAGCAGGCTTGGACCTGAGCAGAACTTGGTCAGCAGGCTTGGACATGAGCGGAACTTGGTCAGCAGGCTTGGACATGAGTGGAACTTGGTCAGCTGGGTCAGTAGACTTGGACAGTAACGTGTCTTTGGAGGCCGTCTCTTCGACCTGGGACATGAGCATGACTTGGGAGGTCACCTCCACCACATTAACTGGATCCTGAAGCGGCTTGGTGGAGGCTGCCCTGTCAATCCCCTCATAATAGAGGTTAAATGGCAGGTCTGCCTGGGGCTGTCCATTGAATCTCCACCCAAGTAAATACAGACCATGAAGTTGCCCTGGCTGCGTGAATTCCTCCATAAAAAGTTCTGAGATCTGTGTAACATCATGGAGGGCTGAGGACCCAGCACTCACCAGCTGCTCCGCCCAGTCACGGGCCGGACCGCAAAACCTGGACACCAAGAACCCGATCCACTGTCTCTTAGTAGGCTTGGGATACGCCAGGCTGCAAAAATATGCCGAATACGCCAGGCAGCCAAAGAGGAACTCCAGCCCTCATATCCATATACACAAAGTCCCACTTCTCAGAATCTATGGTGGCCGGAAAAGTTAGTTTGGTAGCCGTTTAGGCAACTTTCAATCATCTCATTCTACTTGGACAGTTATGATATACAGTAGTTGGATATGAACATACAACATCCAAACTATTTAGTAGTTTGTACCATCATTGATGGTAATATCAGGAGAAATGTATTTCTAACCATATTTATGTTTATCCATGTTTATCTTGTTAAATATACTTCATGATTAGTAGTAGCGTATGTTTATAGTTAAGTCATTACAGTTTTTCACAATTGCTAACAAGCATTTTTTGGCTGCAAGTGCACTTTTTAAAGAATTTGTTAGAATAACAGTGTTTATTATGGAACAAACAATAGAACGAACCATAGTGAGTTTGGGTGTAAACAATTATCACCCCTGGTGTGTGTAGTGATATACAGTAAAAAAATATATAGTATATATTTGAGTTGGACATATCCTGATAAAACAAACATATCATTATCCAAGGCATTTGTGCAGGGTATAAATAAAGCCTTCATTTTAAATAATTTTGGTATTGAATTAATGATACAATTTATATCACATGCAATTTATAACATATCTAAAATTATTTTGTATAGCATGTATTGATTTCATAATACATGGTGGGTGTTTCTCAGCAAATTGTTTACTTATTTATTAATGCATTTACCTATAATTATTGTAATTGGGTAATTATTAAGTGAAACATTTTCCTGTTTCTTTTTTTTCATTAACATGCATCTGTCCATTACATTTGTGCATTTTAAATTTGGTAGTATTTTCAATTTATACATTAAATAAAATAATTTAACCAGTCACTCGTGTCATGTCACTTGTTACACACGGGTCTACTTCAGTTTGTGTAGAAGAATATTATCAGTTTCAAAACCAATTTATGAACATTAAGATCAAATCAGATCATACACAAAAGTTCTATAAAGGCGGCCCTTGATTGAGTGACAGCCCAGGAACCGGTGGAGAATTTTAACATCACCATTTGACAATGCAACCTCAACACAAATGGAGATTCTCCAATAAACATTCAAAAACTGAAAAAAAATAAAAATAAAATAAAAATCCAGTACAATAAAAGCTGTTAAAATCTTTGTTTAAAAAAAAATAAATAAAAAATAAACCATCATTTTAGTATTTAGTGTTTTTTTAATCGTTTAACTGATTAGCAAGGATGTGATTAGCAAGTTTAATCTACAATTATCAGCAATCAGAAATGATCATAATTGCACAAATTGCTTATAGCTTATAACGTCTTGTTTCAATTAAGCTGAGATAAACTAAAGACCTAGAATGACATCTAAATTTTCTGGCTAATGGGGCACAGTGAGATGGGTAAGGAAGCTCATTTCCATTAGGTAGAAAAGAAAAAAAAAGTTTCTTTGTTTTTGACAGCAAAAGTATGTCTAAATTTTGACTTATTATTTCAAACTTTTATATGATATGTCTATGCAAATACATAACAGTCATGAGATAAATCCGAAGTCCGAATTTTGAGAGACTAAGTACAAATTCTGACATTCTGTTGCTGCTAAAAATAAACCAAAACAACTTATTCCATTTTTTTTCTTTCCTTCCTGGCAGAAATGGGCTTCCATATTGTGGACCCACTAGGTGATGAAGATTCCTTACCTTTTAAAGCAAGGTTATTCCCATGGAAAAGATGTGTGGTTGCCATGTTACAGCACCCAGGGTCCACCCAGCTTACATGACAGATTACTTAGGCACACTACCTAGGCACACTATTGATGCAGCAGAATTTTTCCGAGTCCAAGAGGCCCTTTATGAAAGGGAAAAACCAAGATGGGAGAAGGAGTGGAAATTCTCCCTAATTCGAGCCCATCAGGAGTGGCTCGACATGATGTACTGCATCAGGGGATATATCAAAGAGGAGCCTTCCAATCAGGCTGGAACCATCTCCAACCTCCCCCACTGTGGATCTCATCCAGCCTGCCGAGTGGATGGAGAACATCGTTTAGCCTCCCTGCTTGTCTGAGAACACCGCTCAGCATCCTTGTTCAGCTGATGATGCCACTCAGTCTCCCTGTTCAGCTGAAGATGTTGCTCCACCTTCTGGTGTGGCCAAGAGCTCCGCTTTTCTTCCTTGCTCTTCTTTGGATGTCACTACACAAGGCTCTGCTTCAGACATCACGCCGCCTGCCTACTACACTGCGGACGTTTATCCACCATCCTGCTCAGCTGAGGACGTCACTCTGCCATCCTGCTCGGCTGAGGATGTCGCTCCTCCATCCCGCTCAGCTGAGGATGTTGGTCTGCTATCCTGCTCCACTGAGGACGTCGCTGTGCTGTACTGCTCGGCTGACGATGTCACTCTGCCATCCTGCTCGGCTGAGGACGTCATTCTGCCAACCTGCTGCACTGAGGACGTCGCTGTGCCATCCTGTTCCGCTGAGGACGTCGCTCCTTTTCTTTGCTTCACGCCGTACGTTGCTCCGTGTTCCTGCTCCATGGAGGACATCGCTCCCCCCTCATGCTTTGTGGAGAGCATCGTTCCCCCCCTGCTGACCTTGCAGAGAACTTCGCTCCTCCCTATGCCTCTACCTTGAGCTATGTTGCTCCAGCTGGCTGCGCAGTAGCTGCCGTTCCACAGAAGAGACTGCCCCACACCTAAAGCTCAGAGAGCATGCCAAGTTCCTGTCTGAGGTCGATGAGATGGCCTCCCAAGCCATGCTCCTGCTAGAGGTCAACAAGGCGACTTCCTACGCCAAGTTCCAGCCTGAGGTCATCGAGACAGCCAACCAAGATCTACTCCTGCCTGAGGCAGACATCACAACCAATCATGTTCTGCTCATGCCTGAGTCTGCTGACACAATCAAACAAGTTCAGCTTTCAGAGTCGACGATGAATGGTGTTTAGTCTCCTTGCTTGACTGAGGACGTAGCTCTGCCATCCTGTCCCACTGAGAATGTTGCCCTGCTATCCTGTTCCACAGAGGACGTCACCCTGTCTTCCTGTTCCACTGAAGCTGACAACCGTGCTATCTATCAGGCCCAGTAGATTCAGCTTTCCAATCAAGTGCTGAGGAATGATTGTGTTGTTTGCTAAACTGAAGTCTATGAACAACATTCGAACGTAGGTGTCCTTCTTGTCCTTGTGAGGGCCAGATGTAAGGTGGTGGCGATGACATCATCTGTTGAGCAGTTGGTGCGATACGCGAACTGTAGCGGGTACAGTGAGTGAGGCAGCAGGGTCTTGATGTGCCTCATGACGAGCCTTTCGAAGCACTTCATGATGATGGATGTAAGTGCAATGGGACAGTAGTCATTGAGGCAGGACACTGGAGACTTCTTCGGCAAGGGGACGATGGTGGAAGCCTTGAAGCACATTGGAACGATGGCGCTGCTCAGGGAGATGTTGGAGATGTCAGTGAAAACATCTGCTAGCTGATTTGCACATCCTCTGAGCACTTTGCCGGGAATGTTGTCTGGTCCAGCAGCTTTCCGTGGGTTGACACTGCGTAGAGTTTTCCTCACGTCAGCTGTGGTTAGACACAGCACCTGGCTGTTGGGAGGAGGGGTGGTCTTCCTTGCAGCCACATCATTCTGTGCCTCAAACTGAGCGTAGAAGTTGTTCAGCACATCTGGAAGGGAGGCATCACTGTCACAGATGGGTGATGTCCTATAGATGCTGATTGCCTGAATGCCCTGCAACATACGCCGAGTGTCGCCACTCTCTGTGAAGTGACTGTGGATTTTCTTGGTGTGTGCACGCTTTGCCTCTCTGATGTCCTGGGACAGTTTGGCCCTTGCTGTTCTTAGGGCTGCTTTATCACCTGCCCTGAAGGCGGAGTCTCGGGTCCTCAGAAGTGCTCGCACCTCTGCAGTCATTCACAGCTTCTGGTTGGATCGTGTGGTGATGGTCTTGGAGACGGTGATGTCATCAGTGCACTTGCTGATGTAGCTGGTCACTGACTCAGTGTATTCCTCCAAGTTGGTGGAGTTGCTGTCAGTTGCAGACTCTCTGAACATGTCCCAGTCAGTGTGCTCAAAACAGTCTTGAAGCACAGAGATGGCTCCTGCTGGCCAGGCTTTCACCTGCTTCAAAACCGGTTTGGAGCGTCTGACGAGCGTTCTGTATGCTGGGATTAGCATAACAGAAATGTGGTCTAAGTAGCCGAAGTGGGGGCGGGGCTCCGCCCTTTACGCCCGGGGATGTTTGTGTAAACAAGATCCAGCATGCCCCCCCCCCCCCCTCCCCCGAATTTAGGGAGCACTGATTTGAGATTTGCATGGTTGAAATCTCCGGCAATAATAAACAGTCCATCGGGGTGTGTGTTCTGCAGTTCGCTAATAGCCCCATACAGTTCACAGAGCTCTTCCTTAATTTTATGTATTGCGCTGCTTCATAAATGAGCAGTGAAAAAATCCAGTCATTGTGATTGTCACGTTGAATTTGGTGTTTTGGTTTCTGCTCTAGTTGGGCTGTGTGAGTTTAAACTCTGAGGGAGGAGGAGGTGTGTTTCTGTGTTACATTCACATTACATTTAAAATATACAAGAACAGTAATGCTGATACTTTAGCATATGATTGGGAGAAGCTGAAATTGATGCCATAAATTTCACACCATAAACAGAACAAAGCCCACCGCTTTAAATACTGATGACCATGTGAGATACTCATGCTGTTAATAACTTATTAACATTTATTAGGTTACTGTACCCAAGAGAGTAGTGAAACAGTCCACTTTTTGTACTTCCCCATTTGTGGTTTTGCTAAGACGCATCTTGTGTGGTGCAAGTTTCAGTTTGAACTTTTTTTAAACACACATTACAGGCACAGGATGTAGCTCAGTTCACTCCCTGTCAGCATTGTTAACTCTGTTAAAAATAAAGGTTTAATCCTTTAAACAGTCCTCTGGACATTGACTCGTACAAGAAAATCAGGATTTTTATGCAATATGATTGAATACCTTTAAGAAATCCAGGCTGGAGACAAATTCTTATATTTTAGAAATCTAAGTCACCTTCTTTTCAGCTGCATTTTGATTTCTTAAACAGTGCAAAAGGGTAAAAAGAAAATCCCAATTTGTCCTAACAACCAAAATGAAAGCACAAACACGTTTGCACGAGCAATAGCTAATTGTGCATTTCAATGCTCTTTTACCCACAACATGGTTTTAAAAGACTGAGTGCCCTCTACAGGCACAATGTCATGTCTGCATTCATTTATGGTGGAATTTCAGCACTGTAAAATCAGAGGAGAGAAAAGGGAGGGAGTAGAACTAGGAGTTCTTATATACCTGCTGTAGAAACACGGTTAGAAGTGTAGAAATGCTCACTAAAATTCATTAAACTATGTAAAATAAGATAAAAATGTACAGTGTAGGTCTGAAGCCAGAGAACTCAAATGATCACTATAATAAAATCTTATATACTTGTAGCGTTAAAACTATGTATATTCACTTAAAAAAGTACAAATTCCAATACTAATAATGTAAATATTAATTATAACATGTGGTAAACACATATTGTAACATGTGTGTGACTAAACACCTGAACACCATAACCTGCTGTAAAAGTCACACACAGCTGAATACAAGTATTTCATTGTATGGTAGAATATTTAATGTATATAAATAAAAATATCACAAAACCTGCCACTGGCCCTATCTTCTAGAGAGCAGAGAACCAGCCTGTCACTCTGTTGTGTTGAAGTGTTTAATGTAGACAATGTTAAAGAAATACAAAATATCAACGTAACACAGCATGTATTTTAATATGTGACATCATGACTGAATTCTCAAACCAGAAACTGTTTTGAAGGGAAAATTGTCTACGAAGGTGCATAATTAATGGGGTGACGTGAAGAAGATGGTGGCGTGGAAGATAGGAGATGGCACTTGTGTTCAAATATGATAATCAGTGTACTCGTTCATCCAGTAGAATGATGATTTTCTTGTTCTTTGCTAAATTAATCAAATTAATCATAGGTATTAATCAAAATAAATATGAAATTAATAATTAATGAATGTAATCATATATACTCCAATTGTCTGTCTCACATAGCACTCTGGGTTAAGGTACAGTTGGTAAGGTACACCTGGCAACCCATGCTCATGAGCAATTGCTGATTGATTAAAATATTTACTTGAGCACATTCAGATATTTGGTATTGATTTCTTATTTTACAGGTGAATTTCCACCACACTATTCCCACTGTGGCCAGATAAAACAAAATTGTTTTCATTATCTCTAAGGTGAAATCTGTATTTCTTCTCTTGTCACTTTGTCCTATTTTATATGTGGGTGTTAGAGAGAAACAGCAGCTGTTTAATTTGTTTTCGGTAAAGAGGAAAGAAGAGCAGATACAGAGTCTGTCTGTACTAAAAATAAAGAAGTTAAAGTGCACTCACATACACTCATCTCTGTCTCTTTTTCTTAGTAGTGTGATTTGACAGTAATAGAAATAGAAACTGTAAAAGCTTTAACACACACCACTGCTCTATCAGTCAGTCAGTCATTAGAGAGACAGGATGGAGTTCAGTCCACTCGCTGTGATGCTCTGTGAGTAAATGTTCTCTTTGTGTCTTCATTAGAGTGAGTGGTGGGATATAAAGTTGTTCATCTGCAGTCTGAATGTCCTGAGTGATGAGTTTATTGTGTGATTAGAACATGTGCAGAATGTTACAGTGTAACCATCTGTTGGTTTTATGTCCCAGTGCTAAGAGTATCACATTTCAATAATAGTATCTGATGCATATGTGGTGAATTGCAATAAAGAGAAATAACGTAAAATACACAGTGGATAGAAAATTAACACACAAAATGTGAATATTTAGTTGTGGCAGGTTCTGTAAAGTAGTGGTCTACATAAACTGCATCAGGGAAGTGGTAGCAGTGGTTTAGATGTTGGACCTGTGATTAGAAGGTTGTGAATTCAAATCTCAACACTGCCACTGTTGGGTCCTTGAGCAAGGCCCTTAACCCTCAACTGCTCAGTTGTATAAAAATGAGATAATTGTAAGTCGCTCTGGATAAGGGTGTCTGCCAAATTCTGTAAATGAAAAACAGAGGTACTATTATTCTTTTTCTACCCACTGTGTATTTTTACTATATTTGGTGTATCTAAAATGTGCTAGACTGTGTTCCATACTGAATCAGTTCCATGTTTTTGTCTTGTTCTCTGATCCTGTTCCCTTTTTAGTGCTGATTTCACTTATACAAGTATCACATCCTCAAGGTGATTTATATATATTTATAATTCTTTATGTTGTGTACATGTTTGATTTGTATTGGGAGAGAGAGGGTTGTGCAGAATTGGTCGATTTGTTAATACATTATTAACAGTTTTTTATAGCTCTAAAGAAAGAAAGTCATTTTAAATCAATTATTTTTAAATAACTGAGACAAAATACTGCATACAAACCATATAAGAAAACATACAACTGTATCATCTTGTGTCAAATGTTAAATCTAAATGTTTGTTTTAGACACAAAGCATATGTTAAAGCACAGTGAATCTACTGCTTATGTTGTAAAGAGAAAAGCAGTTCTGACACCTTTATCATTTCATACCAACAGAAAAACCCACACCGACTGTGAGAGTGAATCCTCAGAGCTCCGTCTACACTGGAGACACCATCACTCTGACCTGTGAGCTGCAGTCGACTGGATGGGAGTTTTACTGGTACAAATATAATCAGTATATGCAGCTTCTGGACACTGTAGTTACTGACACCAACACACTCAACATGACAGTCAATAATGCAGAAGAAACAGTGTATATGTGTTTAGCACGTAGGCAAAGCATGCTGGGAAAAATCTACACAGAGCTCAGTGATCCAGTCAAGATTACAGAGAGAGGTAGGTCATGATTTGTCACATATTGCAGGTTTTAGGAGTGTGAAAAAAATACTTTTTGCAATTCCATATTATTCTATAATTTATTAGATATTACTTTATTATCTTAAAAATATACATCTAAAAAGTATTTGCAATCTGTGGCTGGTGAGATCCAAGGCTAATTGCTAATTGTCCAAGGTGTTCCTATGGAGAAGTTTTCTGTATAGAGACATTTATTTAAGATTTATTGAAAAAGTCTTCAGTGGAGACAGAGGCAGAGCTGTAACTTTAACTTTAGCTGTACGTTATTCAACTTGGGGGATTTTTCAGGACAAAAAAAAAGAAACAGTAATCAGTAACATGATTATATGGCTTATTAACTAAAGAATGGAGAACTGTTACACTGTAACTAGCCTTTTTTGCAGCCATTCAACACATTAAATGTTAGATTAAATGTAACAATTATAAATGGATGAAAAGTGTGATGTGTTGTTCTTTCATTTGTTTTTATTCTGGCAAATGGTTGTGGGACAAGAGAGAATAAAAGACTTTAACTGAAACACTGAAAACAATCTTTCATGGAGGTAACAGTGATTCCATTTCATCACACCAACCTGCCACTCAGTATATTTCTGTAACAGCATGACAGGGTATGTTTTATTCTTTCTTAAACTGTGGTAAATTAATGAAAAAAAATATACAATGTATGTCTGAAATCAGAAATCTCAAATGCGTGAGAAATGTAGCTCATGAGTGGCACATGAGAGAAGCATTTGTCCAATTGTCCAGAAAGTTTGAATATTATAATGCCACAGCCATCAGGGGCCAGGACCAAAAGCACAAATTTGGCTGTGCACTCTGGGTGTGTATCATAGTTTATTTAAATAATAATAATAATAATAATAATAATAATAATAATAATAATAATAATAACAATAATAATAATAATAATAATAATAATAATAATAATAATAATAATAATAATAATGGTTCTTTGTAAACTAGCTGACCTTTTATGCTATTTCTAATTCATCTGTATGCACTCATAATGACAAACAACACGTGACTATGTGAATAATACGTAAAAATTAATTAATCACATGAGAAATGTGAAAAATATAAACCCACACACTACATGTGAGAACAATGTGGGGAAAAAATACCTTTTGAATTAGAATCATATGAGAAAATCATGTTAAATCAAATGTCAAAATAAATGTATCAAGTGGAATAAATATGAAATATTTTAAACAATGTTTAAAAACCACATTATTTACATGTAAAATTCATGTGCCTTTTCACAAAGATATTCATTTCTATTCACGATTATTACTGTGTATTCAAAAACTCTACAAATTTAAATGTTTTGTATTTCCTGTGTAAAAGAGAGACCAGGGGCAGTACTGAGTGTATCTCAACAGAGCTGGCTCACTGAAGGGGACTCAGAGACTCTAAGCTGTGAGATTACAGACTCCTCGACAGACTGGACATTCAGCTGGTACACAGCTGTTCCCTACAGAGATGGCTTAACTCAAATAAAACATAATCATGGCTATATCATGTATGTGGAGCTCCTCTCAGACAGCAGCAGAGGATCTGGAGGCAAATACACTCTCAGTCCTGCTGCTCTTAATCACACAGGAGTTTATATGTGCAGAGGAGAGAGAGGAGAACCAGCCTTACACACACAGTACAGCAATCCACAGCCACTATGGATCACTGGTGAGGAAAAATAACATTACTGGGTTGGGTGTAGGATGTGGATGTGCAAGTGGAAAAATAAATTACTCTAGCATTTTACTACTATAGAGCTGCCTTTAGTTATTTGCACACAATGAGGACTTACACATGATGCACATGCATTACACACAATTCTGACATTGACCTTATGTCTATTCTTCCTGCCACATATCAGCCTGAGCAAGAAGTAGTATTAAGTCAGAAAAAACATATGGAACCAGTGGCACTGAGCATACATTAACAGTGCCAGTGAGGTTTGCTACAGCCATAGCAGGTCAACATCTACCTATATAATCAATGTAATTCCTGGTAACCCAGTGAATACTGGGCATAGGGTATTTGGAGTCCAGGGAAGATTGGAGGACATCCAGTAAAGACTGGAAAAGACAGCACTGGGAGTAGGTGGCTGGTAACCCAACCCACTAATTGGATGGATCACACGGAGATGACAGGAACGAATACAGATAATGGGTGCTGGTGGGAAAAGGTGACCACGTTCAAGGAACTATGAATCCACCAGAGAAGAGCGAGATGCGGAGGGAAAGGCCAACAACAACCTTGCACTGCAATGTCAGATCACACAGGGAAGTGGTGGCTCAGTGGTTAAAGGCTCTGGGTTACTGAGCAGAAGGTTGGGGGTTAAAGACCCTTGAGCAAGGCCCTTAACCCTCTCTCCTTCAGGGGTGCCGTATCATGCTGTCTGACCCCAACTTCCTAACAAGCTGGGACATGTGAAGAAATGAATTTCACAGTGCTGTAAGGTATATATGTCATCGTCATCTTCAGATCACTCAAGAGGTCATACAACTGAGAGAGGAAGAAAGACCCTATAGTTCAGCATAATCTGTCTTGTTTTTCACCAAGGAGAAAAAATAGCACCCGTCTCAGAAGAGCACAGGCAAGAAGAGCCGACACCAGCTAGGAGGGACAAATCAAGTGGCCAAAGGCCAGGCAAAGAGTGGATGCAGACCTTAGCAGAACACTGGAGAGATCACTGAGAGGGGGTGTGGAGGCTAGGCCCAACATGTTTACCATGAGTGTACATTTACCACCAAGAAAACCACTGCACTGAGACAAAAAGGGAGACAAGAGAGGGAGATGGTGCAACTGGTGCAACAGTGATTACAACTCCAAAGGAACTGGAGGGAAGAAAGAATGTCTCAAAGCACTGTAGAATGATGTCAAGCAGAGGTTTGCCAGCCTGCCAAGGGCTGAGTGCAGGAAGAGGAAGGAACGAGCCATTCTTCTACAAGAATCCCTTCAAGCATGCCAGGCAGTTGTAGGAGGAAACAAAGAGTGGGAAGCTAGAAACGAGGAGCTGGAAGAATACATCAGAAAGCAGTACAGTGACCCAGGAAGGAATGAGCCCTTAGGTTCACCAGGGTATGTGCCTCATCCAGCCCTCCCCATGTCCCAGTTTAACATCTTGCTCAATGAAGTCAGAGATATCATATGAAAGGCCAAATCATCAGCAGCTCCAGGCCTCAGACAGATGGTTGGAGGAGTCAGATTGTCATCTGGACAGAAAGCCCCCCACACCCGGTGTAGCAGCTAGGCTACTACACAGTAAATAAGATGGATGAGAAAGCGAACTCTTTCATCTGAAAGTGGCTGGGATTGACCCAATGCCTATATGAAACTGGTCACTTTAGAAAAGAATCCATCAGCATAGTCTACAAGCAGGAGTAGACCAGGTATATATATATATATATATATATATATATATATATATATATATATATATATATATATATATATATATATATCACAAGTGGTCCACTGCTAGTAGGAAAGAAAGGAAGAAACTAGTAGTGTCTGAAGTGACAACGATGGAGGATGAGCATTATAAGATCACAGGGACAACAGTGGGGCTGGACAACATGGAAAGGAGTTTGTGGCAGAAACATCAGCATGGGTGACCTGTGGAAAATCTCAAAAGCAAGGCTTAGTTTTCTTATCAGGGCAACATGCAACATACTCCCCTGCCCATTGAGCATGCACCAGCGGTTTTCCCAGGATCAGTGCTGCCCCCTCTGCAGCTGTCCAAATGCAATTCTCTAGCACATCTTGCCAGGTTGCAAAAATTGCACTTTCCCAAGGGCACTACAGGTGGCAACACAATCAAGTCCTGAGCAGATTGGCTGAGGTGCTGGAGGGGTGTAGACAGGTCATTAGCAATGGTCATCCTCCACCAGCTTAGCACGTTCGCCTCACACCTCCAGGGTCCGGGGTTCGAGTCCCGCCAGGGCTGTGTGTGCAGAGTTTGCATGTTCTCCCCATGCTGCGGGGGTTTCCTCCCGCAGTCCAAAGACATGCACAATAGGCTGATTGGCGTGTCTAAATTGTCCGTAGTGTATGAATGGGTGTGTGAGTGTGTATGTGATTGTGCCCTGCGATGGACTTGCACCCTGTCCAGGGTGTACCCTGCCTTGTGCCTGATGCTCCATGGGATAGGCTCCAGGTTCCCCATGACCCTGAAAAGGAGTAAGTGGTAGAAGATGGATGGATGGATCCTCCACCAGTAGGTCAGCACATCCAATTTGTCAGAGAAGGTGGGGGCAATGTCATGCCAAGAGTTTCATCAAAAATAGTTCCTTTCACCCAGGACTGGAGAATGAGAGTCTATCTTGGCAGGAAGCTCCAGTTCCCTAGTGATAGGAAGGAATAGAAGCTGTCTTTGAGAGGAAGAGGCTAAAATATTCAGATCTCATTGCCGAGTGTAAGGAGGCTGGCTAGAGAACCATCATCTACCAAGTAGGATGCTGTGGCTTTGTTAGAACATCAACTGTTCGCCTCCTGAGGGATATGGGAGGAACTGGAGCAAACCTGTCGAAGGCCCTGAAAGACCTGGCTAAAGAGTCTGAGAAATGTAGCTTTTGACTATGGGTGAGAAGAAAGGAGACTAACATCTAACCCAAGGTTTAGTTGCAGGTGGTGGCAGAGAGACGTCCTTGCCACTGCTCCGCCACCAGGAGACATTCCATGGTGAAAGGAGCAAAACATTGTTAAGTGGTGGTACCCGGCTGACGACCCTGCAGCTGACCTATGCCATATGAAACCAGTGGCACTGAGCAAGCATTAACGGTGCCAGTGGGGCTTGCTACAGCCTTAGTCACTGAGGAGGTTTGTATGGTTTTGGTTGTATTTAGGCATGGTAGCAAGGCTGAAGAAAGAGTGGTAATCCTATGGGCACCGGAGGAGATGTGATGGGCAGTAATGCCATAGCAGGTCAACATCTACCTGTGTTATCAAAGTCCAGCAGCACTGTTTGACATCATGCTGACATTTATATTTTTGTCTGTAAATACACTCAAACACACTATGGAATGGAATTTGAGTAAAGGATTTTGAGTAAAGGGTTTTTGCTCAAAGAACAAAGGAGGAGGAGACACATCTTAATCAGAGGCATTGTGCTCTTACACTAATCGACTCCACATTCCGAAGTGTCCTTGGGCAAGTCACAGAACTCCAATTTGCTCCCGATGGCAAGCTAACACCTTGCATGGCAGCTCTGCTACCATTGGTGTGTGAGTGCGTGAGTGAATGGGTGAATAAGAACCAATGTAAAGCGCTTTGTAGAACCGCTAAGACTTCATGACATCAATTTAGTATCTCATGGCTTGTAGGTCTGAGTAACTGTTGGATCATGATATAAATAAATAAATTTAGCATAATTTTTGCTGGATCAATTTCCATTATTTAATCTGTTGAATAATGAGTGGGGAAGCCATATTGTTTAATGAAACTAAAATTAGCTGAGATTAATGTCATAAATGCAATGCTGCAGTGGGGGTTGGGGGGTGTATTGTAGGGTTGAGCATTGTCTGTGGATGGAGAGGAGGCAGGTTAAACCAGCAAGTAACGTGTAATGATTTTTGCTTGTGTTTTATTACTGCCAACCAACTTATGTGTGCTTTTTTAATGTAGTGGTGACAGCTATGAATGGGCTTAAAGTTAAGTGCTCGGGTAAATTTGCCCTCATAAATACTGACTTAATCTTTGGACTAGTTGCTGACACTAAATATAGGTTGTGGAGAATTATAACTGAGTGGGGAATGTTTAAAGCAGTTGAATAGCACTAAAGGATTCTTCTCATTTAAATAGCACTGTTTAATTAAATGAGGTCTAAATGTGTTCAGTGCAAGCTATGCCAAGAAAATACAAAAAGACAAAAACCTAAATGAATTACAGCTTTCTGTGTTTAAGGGGAATCTCCTCCAGTCTCTCTGATCATCAATCCCAGCAGAACTCAACACTTTACTACAGACTCTCTCTCACTGAGCTGTGAGGGCCAGAGAAACTCTACTGGATGGACAGTGAGACAATACACATACAGTGAGAGAGTGTTAAATTGTTCACGGTGGGGATCATTTACAGGCTCTACATGCAAAATCAGTTCAATCGACACATATCACACTGGAGTTTACTGGTGTGAGTCTGAATCTGGAGGGAGCAGTAATCCTATCAACGTCACGGTGCATGGTGAGTCTCTGAGTCTCCGATTGGGAGAACCATTCAATAACACAGAACCTGTTTATCTTAGTACATTACCTGTAATGTTCCTGCAATTTCAAAAATTCTATAACTCCTTCTGCTAGGGTGTTATGGCATTTATAAGAGTGTAAGTATGGAACATTTTTAGTGCAGGTATCATTAAGTGTGCATCAGACAGATACCGAATAACAGATGCCAGTATCAGAATTGACGCATCTCAAATTCTAAGACAGCAGCACTACTGCACAGTTAAACGTTTTCTCAGGGGATAGTTCCACAGGTTTGGTTCTGCAGATTCCACACGTTTAGTGTGCATTAATCAATGCACAGATAAATTAGAGAAGTTCTAGTTCTATTATCTAAACATCTGAGTGTGTGGATTTCCTTACTGGAATCAGATTATGTTGTACATGCAATTTCTGTGTTCTAGATGGTGATGTGATCCTGGAGAGTCCTGTCCATCCTGTGACTGAGGGACATCCTCTGACTCTACGCTGTTTATATCGCTACACAAAGTCCTCAAACCTCCGAGCTGATTTCTATAAAGATGGATCAGTTCTCCAGACACAGACTACAGGAGAGATGATCATCCGAACTGTCTCAAAGTCAGATGAAGGTTTCTACCACTGTAAACACCCAGAGAGAGGAGCGTCACCAAAAAGCTGGGTCTCAGTCAGAGGTGTGAAACCTTGTGAGAATTTATTATTTATTTCTCTCTTAAATGAGTGTTTAGATGCACACTGTTAAAATGCTGAAGTTCTGGTCTCTTTCCGCAGTCTCAGGTCTAGGTCCTGGAACAGTACGAGTGGCTGTGGGACTGAGTTTGGCCTTCTTGTTCATTATTTTATTAATCTTAATGATCCTGCTGTGGTTCTGCAAAATAAAGAAAGGTCTGATAACTGCTTTATCTAAGTAATATAGAATATAATACTTAGAGTGTGTGTTATATATATATATATATATATATATATATATATATATACATACACACACACTTAAATTAATATGGTCAGAGTCCAGATTATAGTGTACAGAATTAAACAATGTTAATAAAACCTAGATTGCGTTATAACCGAAAAATTACTTTCCAGTATTAACTATGGAAATCCCTGTCAAATGACACTGTTATTAGCATTATATCCATAGCTAGTATTTGTAACTATTCCTCACTGTTTAGTTGTTTTTTTATAATTCCTCTACAGTGTACTGTAATCAGTGCTGTGTAAAATAAAGTGTTTCCTACAATATTTACACCCGGTTCAGATGTAGAATCTGTCTCCCTCTATAGAAAATCAGACATCAGAGCAGAATCAGAGCCGGTCAGGAGCTGAAGACTCTCAGTCAGGACACACACCACTTCAGGCTGGTCAGACACTCTGTCAATCACTGTTTATTTCTACATTTCTTCATAAAACACCTTTTGTTTTGTTTTTTTGTTGTTTGCATTTTTCTAGAATGTTTCTTCTGTTTTCAGAAGGAAATCCTAATATCTATACCACTGTGGACCAGGCAGATACGAGTGGAACAGGTAGCTTTATTTCAAACACTTCCTGTTGCAGTAGGAGACATAACTGTAGATGAATGCTGTACAGTAAAGTACAGCAGTGTCTTGTAGTGATTAACACACTGCACTGTGTTCAGGTGAAGCTGCAGCTGAGAGCAGAGAAGACACTTGCGCAGAGGTCACGGAGAAAAATAAGGCAAAGGGGAACAACAGTAGAGTATTTTTAATGAGACATTTCACAAATCTACAAGTGGAACAGTCTTTTATATATACAGTCATCTATTACACTGACGATCACTGTCCTGAACAGATGCTACAGTGCATACTGAAAGATAAAGGAATTATTACTATAGACCACTTTAAGGACGTAAACAATAATAAACGAGTTACAGTGCTACTGCACATGTCTGGTCCTGAAGCATTTCCATTTCACTATTTTTAAATCCCAGACGAGTCAAAACAAAATGACAAGCGCATACTTTTTAGGTCTAGCTAAATCTGAATTGTTGAGGTATTTACAAAAACTGAAAATAAATGAAGTGGCATTATCCAGGGAGAGAACTTTTCACACAGAACATTAAACGTTTACATGAAGATACTTATCCAGACATGTACCATTAGCTGGTTGATAGCCAGTGCGTCTACACGAGAGATGCAGTAAAAGCCTATCGCAGTCTGGATGCTTAGAGTTACTTCCTTGGTGGAAAAGTTGGGAACATTTGTTTGTACAATTTGGATGACATTTGTCTTGTGTTTGAAGTTGGAGCAAGTCAAACATCGTCAAAATGTACTCTGCATGGCTCGGCGTTAAGATGACCAGGGAGGTTTTTAGTGGCCGTTGTACCTGGTTAATTCATAATGTTAACAGTTACTACTGTTATTGTTTAAAATGCATTAGTGCATGCTGGAATAAACATAAACCAAGCTTAAGAAGTGATGGAAAACTGTTCTTTATGGTTATCTTTTGTAAACTAATGTTAGCTAATGTTACACAATACAAAATTATTATAGTGCTACTCATCGCATCTGTCAGCTGACTAGATAGCTAGATAACGAATGTGAACTGCTACCTTCCTAATTATAACCCACAGAACATTAAGAAATGAAACGGAAATACAAACCTGGCATTGTCGCTACAAACGTATCAAAACGTGGGCTAGTAGATAAGGATTAGCAAGCGTTAGCGTAACTGCATAAACCACGTCAGAAACTCGCGCACGTGCTCGGAAATATTTCTCTTTGTGCGAGTGGAATATCGCCCTTTTATACTCTCCCCTCGCTTGCTGGATGGTGGAATTCTTCCGCACGGTGCACCAATCACGAACCGTGGGTGTGTCGGCGGCCCCGCCCCGCAGCCACGTGCTCTCTGGATGTCCAAAACATTTGGTGGCGCTGAAGCGGAACTGTCTCTTCTGCGCCACTGCGGCAGTCGCGTGAGCAGTGATCTTCGTTTCCTGTGCGCCGGCTACCGGCCTGGCGCCCCAATATGAAAACAATGACGGAGCCACTACGCTGGCTCAAATTATGCTGCGTCATGTTTAAATAATGCATGAAAAGAAATACAAACAACTCAGTGGCAAAAATGTTGTTTATTTACTGTGTTCTACATATCCTAGAATTGCTAATCGGTATACAGCTTCTCGCTTCACTGCTGGAATCCAGGTGTGTTTTTGTTTTTCGGAAATCTAAACACTTTAATTTAATAAGTAGGTTATATCTGGGCCTGAGGGAGCATCCAACCACTGAGCAACATGGTCCTAGTTTTAATACTGACATTTTTAATGGCGAGATACAATATCGCAATCTCACTGTGCATAAAGCACCTGCCGTTGTTTTGAATGTGCTCGACAACTAACCAGAAACGTCCAAGGAACAAAGACGCCACTTCCTGAAACTGACAAATAGCCACTGAGATGTTTCTATAAAAACAGACTTCAACAGCACTGTGGTATAAGTGATGCTGTAATGAATGATGTATTATAAGGCTGGTGATCTGTGATGGTTTTGTTCTCTCTGCAGATGTTGATGCTGAACCCAGTGGTGGTGATGTGACTTATAGTGAACTTGTAATAAAACCACAGAAAAAATCTATGAGAATAAAAGGTAGAGAAAACCATTATTTAATGTGTTTAGATGGATTTTTCTAGAGATTAATACAATATCTCTTGCTCCAATTAGAAAAAGCCAGTGTTGGTGCTGATACTGTATACTCAGAGCTGAAGCTGAACACCAAGGTAAGACTGATGACACCAGCTTGTTGCGAAGCTTAAAAGACAAACCGAACACCATGAAGTAAGAAATAGGTATTAGGTAGGATTTGGGCTCTAGCAGTTGTAAGGTGAACTACAAAAACATTGAAAAAGTTGGGTTTACTCCTTGTACACAAAGCCCCACCTCCCAGAATCTTAGTTTGGTAGCTAGCTAGAGAACTTTCCATCGTCTTCTAATAGTTTGTTATAATAATTTATGAATATTCAAAGAACTGACACCAAATAACTTGATGATTTGTTGCAGCAGCCATCGAATCAGAAAGTTAGTACTAGAGAACCAGACATTAGTCTGAAGAGAGCCTGAGCTATAATTCTAGTATTATAATTGAGCAAAGGGGAGTGGTTTAATGTGGAGCCAGATGGGTAATGGCTGATGTTGCACACCTGAACCTGGCTTCCTGACCTGTATTTATGTGATCTCTTTTTCTCTATGCAAACTCAGACTTCACTGGACTGAACTCAACCATGTGGACATCCGATCTGCTCATGGGCAAGTGTGGCTGGACTAAAGCTGGGGACCGTTTTGATCAAAGTGGTGGAAGAGGATGACACCACTTCAGTCCACAGCAGTGAAAAGAAACGTTTGCCAGATTCAGTAATACACCTGTGCAAACTGAAAGAGTAAATTAGATACTTAAAAATTAAATACACAGGGCTACAGATTTCACGCTGTGGTTTGGATGATCTAGTAGACACCTTATGAAGTCCTATGATGTATAGCGCACATTACAATGGTTGCACAATTGCTTGTTTTTTTGCTACAAATTGCTTATTTAATTTAGTTATGCATTTACACATTCCAGCTTTTGAGAAATTGTTCATTATAAGTTTTACTCTCACATTTTTACATTAGATTATTTACATTACTATCGTGTACCATGTGTCCTTTTTAACGTTGTTGTATGTTTCAACTTATACAGTACATTAATTAAACTCATTTAACCAGTCACTCATGTCACAGGTTTAACGGTTGTTTTTTGCATAGTCTGTAAAATGAACTGAAAATATAAAATTTAGTTTATCAGAAGGTAAATTAATGTGTCCTGACTCACACTATGTTCCTAAATTCTGTCACAATTGACCAGCTCAAGTTTTCTCATGCCTACTTGTGTGTTATATTGTGTCACATTAATGTTACAATCACTAAAAAACATAAATAAATATAAAAAAAACAACCTAAACATGCTCAATTTTTTGTAATTCGGAGCACAAGTGCTCCTAAAAGAAATTGTTAGCGTAGAGCCCTGCTACGATACTGATGAAAATAGTATCTGAATGTTGCTATAGCGTTGGTCACAGGGGCGAGTTCATAAGGTAACATGGGTCTTTGTAAATGTGTTGATATGCCTGTGTGGGAGGAATGACTTCAGTAAGGTTGTAGTTCTTGCTTTTAAATCTGTCTTTTTGTCCGTTATCTTTAAATGATTTTTTTCAAGGCATTTGATACCCTCGAGCACCCTTTTCTGTTGAAGTCTTTAGAAATCTTTGGCTCTGGTCCCATGTTTCGTAGTGTAATATCCATGTTCTATAATGATGTTTTCAGTAGTGTTTCCCTGAACCTGGGTCTAAAGCAGAATTCAGATTAAATGAGGAATCCACCAAGGATGCCCAATTTCACCATTACTGTTTAACCTAGCAGTTCAATTAATGTCTTTCATCATAAAAAAGCAAAACTGAAGATAATATAGGTATTGATATTCTTGGCAGGACTTTCTCTAGAAGAAGAAATAGAGGGTATTCCAGTAAACGAGGAGGTTAAGTACCCAGGGGTTATGATTACCAAGAACTGTGCTAATAGAGAACACTCAAACTTCAAATCTAAAATTGAAGGGATGAAAAAATCCTTAAATCATTGCTTTTCTAGAGACTTATCTATTTTGGGCAGAATCCTCGACTAAAACTGAGGGAATATCCAAACTTATATATTTATCTCACATGTTGAACATGGTCCCAAAAGTAGCTCAGTCTGTGAATTCAACATAAAATTGATCATCTATGAGTTTTATTTCAATTGAACACAAATTAGCTTCTGTTGTTGAGCACCATTTGTAAAAATCATTTTAAAAAATCTCTTTATAAATAAATAAATTTCTTATATCACTGACTCCCTTCCACAGAGGCAGCAATACACTATGACAGCAGTACACTATGAGAGCAGTACACTGGAAGCAGTACACTATGAGAACAGTACACTATGACTGCAGTACACTATGAGAACAGTACACTATGACAGCAGTACACTATGAGAACAGTACACTATGAGAGCAGTACACTATGACTGCAGTACACTATGAGAACAGTACACTATGTCTGCAGTACACTATGAGAGCAGTACACTATGACTGCAGTACACTATGAGAACAGTACACTATGACTGCAGTACACTATGACTGCAGTACACTATGAGAGCAGTACACTATGACTGCAGTACACTATGAGAACAGTACACTATGACTGCAGTACACTTTGAGAACAGTACACTATGACTGCAGTACACTTTGAGAACAGTACACTATGACTGCAGTACACTATGTTTGCAGTACACTATGAGAACAGTACACTATGAGAGCAGTACACTATGTCTGCAGTACACTATGAGAGCAGTACACTATGAGAGCAGTACACTATGACAGCAGTACACTATGAGAGTAGTACACTATGAGAGCAGTACACTATGAGAACAGTACACTATGACTGCATGACATCATGACTGCATGACATCATGAAATTCTAAATTCTTGATGACGTCTACCGGTCAGTGGCGAGGCTACATCAGTCTTTCAGTCTCCACGACAAAGAACAAACCTCCTTCACATCAACACAGACTTCTCCAGAAAATCTGAAAGACTCGTGCAGTCCAGCCAGGATACGCCAAATTGTAGTGGACATTTTACAACACTCGCAGACTCGTCCTCTGAAGGTAAAACGGTTTATTACAGAAAGATGGTTAATGCAGGAGAGAATAAAGCAGGAGAGAATAATGAGAGCGCTCTGAAGCCCTTGTACTAAACCACTACTATAGATATGAAACGCAGAACATGACACACTTCGCGCGGTGGAGATAAACTTCTGTAGTTTTTCCCGTGTGCTTGTTGTTATTGTTCGTCTTCTTCTTCGTCACCACTTGTGGACGGACTAAAACACTTGCGCGTATTTGCTGCCCCCTTCAGGTCCGGAAGAATTGCAACCTCAGTGCCTCCATTGGAACGGTATCAACGCTGTGTGTCATTAACTCATTAAAAATGGTCCCTTTTAGCAAGTTACTGTGGTATGAGGGGAATTAAACACTTCCGGTGTGCTGTAATTAAAAAATAATGCACTTTATCTTGTTTTATTCCTTATCTAATCAATACCCTAAATGTGTTTCTGGTAGAAAATTCTGTAATAAAAAAAAATTAAGCTACCTTTTAACTCATAAGGTCTTATAATAACACCATATAAACAACATTTAATTAAGGTGCATAAAATAAAAATACTTATACTAATTAATACTGTTAATTAATATCATGTTTAATTACGTTTAGTATACTTCTATCTGTCTGCTGCTGTAATAGGTGAATTTCCCTCCAGGATCATTAAATCTATCTGTCTAACTAACTCATAAATAAATAAATAAATGCTTGGTATACACTTGTTGTTTTCCAGGGAACAATCATGGGATTTAAAGGAGCCATGAAAACGTTTTCAAAGAAACTAGGATTTAAAAGCAGTGGCTCAAAGGCTGTAGAAGCTGAACTTGAGAAATTAAAGAAGGAAAATGCCCAGCTGAGGATGACTTTGGAGGACATGTCGAAACAAAATGGAAGGCTTTATCCTGCATGTCCTGAGTCAGATGAAGCCAAGCTGCTGGAGGTGAGTCTCTTTTTGTCAGTAGAATTCAGACTTTGAACGATGCACCCCTTACAGGTCGAGGAACACAACTGTTTTGAAGCACAAGGTTTTGACTTCAAGTTTCAAAGCTCTGAATTACTTAACTATTGTGTTCCATGCTTGGAGGAGTCACTTTGCATATTTTTTTTCTCTCCAAATGAATAAATAAAAATCATCAATAATATGAAAAGTGAATAGTTTTTCTTCATAGTGGTAAAACGTTAAGAAACTGAACAGCTGCAAATAACTGATCGTTCTGCTAATACGGTTTTCCTCTGGAGGCTAGCCCGCTGTCTAGATAGATTTAATTTGTATTGAATAATTCTGAATGAGTGAGATTTTAATGGAGAGGGTGGCTTTTCATGGTGGATGAGACGATTATAAAGTTGCAAGTGCATTAAGATTGTACATCAGATTTGAGTATTCAACAACACCATGGTATGAAAATGTTTTAATATGTGGTTGTAGTTCTAGGTGAAGAATCACATTCTTGATGTATTTAATAGGTTCCTTCAGATGAGATCGCCATTCTCAAGGAGCAACTGCGAGATGTGAGTCGACAGACAGCATGACACTCAGATTTTCTTCTCCATTGCTGCTCAGCATAGTTGAACTCATCACCTGACGACATGTGTTTTATTTCCCCCTGTGCTAGGCTCAGGAAAAAAATCAGAAATGGAAAGTTTATGACCATGAGAGAGAGTCCTGTATGCAGTGGAATCTGGCCAGACGTATAGAGCTCGAGCAGCAGTTAAACCAAGCCCAGCGAACACTAGAACAACAGCACGAAGAGACCAAATCAGAAGGTAGGGCCTCACCGAAAACCAGTAGGAAGTGATGTCACTTGAGTGAATCCACTTCTTTTACATGCTACGAGAAACTCTGCAACAAATGTTTTTAAAGGTCCACTTCACATCTGCTCTTTTTCTACTATAATGGCAAATTTCATCTGTTATCTAAGGTTATCTAAGGTTAATGGGTGCTTCAAGATTCTCTTAACTTGATGAAAGGTAATATTCAGAGGTCTGTCTTTCTGACTACCGTGATCCAGGTCAGTCACCTGCCTCCATGCAGCAGGAGAAGCAGCTGCAGGAGAGCCAGAGGGAGATGGAGGAGGAACGCAAAAGGGCGAGCCGCCTACAGGTCGAGTTGGTGGAGCTGAAAGCCAAGTATGAAAAGAAGAGCCGTGAGGTGGTGCGAGTCCAGGAGGAGCTGCAAGTGGAGCGTAGAAGTTGGAGACAAACTTTAGCTTTACGGCATGAAGATCAGAAAAGAATGGCTGATTTAGAGCAACAGGTACAAGATTTTGCTACAGTGAACCTTTATATTACCAGATAGATGATGGAACGATTCTCTAAAGCATTTCCAACTTTATCTGGCAGGTCCAATCGTCTGCTAGAGACTTTGAGAACGAGAAACAGGACCGACAAAGTCTACAGCACCTGCTCCACAAAGTGCTGAAGGAGCTTCGCAAGGCTAGAGACCAAATCACACGCTTGGAGTCGGCAGAAATCCACGTTCATCAAAGTATCACTTTTAAAAAAAAGGTAAAGTTGATTTTATAAGTAAATCAGAAAGTAATTCAGTCAATCCAAATCAGTGAACTTTATTTATTGATTGATTTATTTTAATAACAATATACAGAAACTGCAGCGAGAAACTCGGTTCTCTGAGCCAAGCTCATGCACCAGGCTGGATTTGAATAAGACGACCAATCAGGACCGTATCCTGAACCCCACATCTCCATTAAAGAGCTCCAACACATTGGATGAGCGCTTTCTGGACTGTCCCATCTGCAGCGCCTCATACCCTGTCAGCCAGCACAGAAAGCTCCTTGAACACATTGACTACTGCTTTAATTAAGGGATTGGGGCTTGATATTGCTTATATTTTCCATTTTTCCTCTTTTTTATGTCTTTTTATATTTTTGTATTCCAAATCAAATTTCCACTGTTTTTTCATTTAGTTTTGGATTAATCAATGGTGTGCTTGATCGGCTTTTGAGTATTTGCAAAGGTACTGCCTTTACATTAATGTGGAGCATATTTAAAGTACATTTTAACTTCTGGTCGTTCTGGTTGGGTAACTGTAATGTGCCCAAGTGGCAAGTTTTCTTCCCTGGTATTACCTCAAAGGTGTTGAAGTGGCACAGGATAGACTCACTTTCAGTAATCTGTCCTGATGCTGGAAATCAGATCTGTCTTGAATTAGACTGCATGTGTGTAAATCCTTGTATTAGACCGAATAATGAAAACAAAGCAAACCATCCAAAATCACTGAGCAAACTCGTGGTCAAAAAACGGACAAAAGACAGACAGTCAGCAAACAGGACAAACTAGGTCAGGCCATAAACACGGGAACTTTGGACAGAAACAGGATCAAACGAGGAATGACACACAAAGAGAAAACACGGCTTGGTAATGTCAGAACACATGTTAAGCTGAGCTTATACTTTGCAAAGAATGAATGAATAAAGGTCTCTTTTAAAGGGTGCTTGTTTGGTGATTCATTTGGGGTGAATTCTCCCATCTTGTGCCCAGTGTTACGTTTCATACAGTTGATTGAGACCCTGACTAGGATAAAGCAGTAAATAAAGATCAATGAATGATGAATGATCAACGTTTTAGTGACTGTAAGGTCTTTCCTCTAAATTCCACTGCAGTGGAAAAACATGCTGCTGAGGATGAGAAGAAGCTTTTAGTTACAGTAGTACTGTGTACTGCATGAATCCTAAGTGCACACCAAACAGCTTTCAAAATGACTTCTGTACCAATCACAGTACAGTTCTTTTATGTTACAGTAGTGCAGACAGAACAAATGGCACTTAATCAAAAGGATATTGTTAGTAAAAGTTAGAAAAAAAAATCTGTTTACACATCAATACACTATATGGTCAAAAGTATGTGGACACCTGACCATCACACCCATATGGCCTTCCCCAAACTGTAGCCACAAAGTTGGAAGCACACAGCTGTCTAAAATGTCTTTGTATGAAGTAGCATTACAATTTCCCTTCACTGGAACTAAGGGGCCCTCTCATCCAACACCAGTGCCTAACCTCTTGCATTCTTGTGGCTGAATGGGCAAATCCCCACAGCCCCAGTCCAAAATCTAGTGAAAAGTATTTCCAGAAGAGTGGAGTTATAGGAGTGAAGGGGAGACCACATCTATATTAATGCCTACGTTTTTAGAATGGGATGTTCAAAACTCAGGTGTCCACATACTTTTGGTCATACCATGTACATTCTAAAAAAAAAAAAAAAAAAAAAAAGAGCTTATCCTGTTTTTGTGCCATAATCAATGCTTTTATGCTTGTAATAATAATAATAATAATAATAATAATAATAATTTAGTCATTCTATTTATATTATAATGTTGAATTCTTAAATCTGACTGGTCAGGAGGTGTTCATCAGTTTTCTAATGCCTCGTGATAACAGGACTTAACTGCCACAACATTAAGCAGAACTATAAACTGATTTTTAAAAAGCATACCGAGTTATTGTTTACTTCATTTGAAAAAATATTGTCAAATGAATGTGTTATAAGAGTATAAAACACTTTGGGATGTGCTGTTATAAGAAAAGAATCTGCTTAGGGGTTGTAACCAAATCACACCACACCATGAAGATTTCCTATGGAAATAACACAGCCTAGTATGTTTTAGTCCTTAGATATCACGCTGGCCTTATTTAATTTGATATTGCCTCGATACCACTTCACAAGCAAGAGTTGTGTAGGCTAATATTTAGCCTATTATTTGTTTGATGTTTTCCGAATTTGTGTCCATGTGACTTTCTACTGTGTTTAGGGGTTTAAAGCTATGATTAATTGGATTTAGCAGCCATCAAGAGTAACTTACTATAATATACAGGGCAAAGCGAAAAAAGAAAACTCAAAACAAAACAAGATATCTAGAGCAATCATCTCGTATTCCAAAACAGATGATAGCATTGAAGGCACACACACGGTCATTATCCACAATCTGAGTAGATGCACAGGTCAAATAAGAAAACTTCTGCAAGAGATCACATAATTCATTTCCAAAAAAAAAAAAAAAGCAGATTTGTACTTCATTATATTTACTGTTGCATAACGACTCGACAGCTCAAATAACAGCGCACAAGTGTGAACAAAATATAAGGAAGTAATTAAACATAAGATACGGCACTGATCCGAGTACATTACATTAATTCGTTTGTTTACTTATTTAGCTTAAAGTTCTTATTTCCTTCATTTAGTACTACCCTTCAATAACTACTATAATATTGACGTGTTTTCCAGAAGACAATAGCAATTTACACCCATGATCCTGTTCAAAAATTTTACTGTTTAAAAAAAATAATAATAAAATAAAATAAATTAACTTTTTTTTTTTTATAATTACAGACTGACTGGACACTGATGATTTGGTGTAAGATATTGAACTTATAATAAATGGGACAGTGTGTACTGTTAACATGACTATACAGATAAGTCAAATCTTTTAATTAAAACAAATGCAAATAAAGATTTAAAACCGACCATAAGAAGTTTCTCATGCACGCAACGTGCCTGTGCGTTTCAGCAACCGGCGCAGAGCGAGACCACGGAGACCAGAAGGAGCTCTCGCTCTGCCGCCCAGTCCACCCAGGGCAAAATGAAGGTACGCGGACTTCCTGTGCGCTTTTAATTCCTCTCGTTTCCTCGTTCTGCACTGTGTTTTATGAGCTCTGGATCACAGAGGAAATGAGCGCCGTCACGTGTTCATACAGCGCTGTACGTCTTCCTTCCTTACGAAACTGTACAGTTACGTTTTCATTTTCCATATAAACATATGGTACTTAAAAAAAAAAAAAAAAAAAAAAAAAAAAAAAAAAAAAAAAATGAGTTCTTGTTTTTTAAAATTTAGATGCAGTGCCTTGAGAAAGTATTCACCCCTTGGTGTGTTTCCTATTTTGCCACATTATAACCTGGAATTAAAATGGATTTTCAGGGGGGCTGATTTGGAGATGGTCGCAGGGAAGGAACCGCGTGTCGCTGAAATTTATCACTGCACAAGGGGCTCACACCAGCAAAGGTTTACGAACAGATTCTGGACTAAAGAGGTGGACCGCTTGCTCTATGGCATGACACTACATCTCCAAAAACCCTCTTCTCAGCCCCATCTTGGAGTACGAAGTCTCCAGCCTGAGCAACACCCTGACAACCACTACAGGCAGGAGCACACTTAACAGAATACATGCCATAACGCATCTGAATGATCCTGCAAAAATTAAGTCTAGAATATAGCTAAAATGGGAATTTTTTTTTTTTTTTTTTTTTTTTTTTTTTTTTTTAAATTAACCACCCTCACTTCCTTCTTTGCCTTATCCCGAGCTGTAACTAGAAACGGTAACATTAGAACGAGCATGTTAATCCAAACCGGTCATTTGCAGCTGCACTACTGTCAGAGCTGCTGTTATTGAAACCAAAATCAACACCTGAACAGGAGAATCCATCAGGAGAACAGTCCACAAAACCAGAACCGGAAACTCAGAGGATGGAAGAGCGCTAGGGCGAGAAATAGATCTGTGGCAGAGGAAGAGGAACAGTTAGACGAACAAAAGAGGATTAGAGAAGACATGTGAGGACACTGGAATCTTCGGGAAGCGAGAGAGGAGAAGAACAACGAGGACGTGAGCGAGTTCAGGCCGTCAAGTAGAGGAGAAGTCAAATCCATCTTCAGCCCCCTTAGAAAGCCACGAGCCCTGGCAGCAGCCAGACCTCTCCTGCATCAAAGACGTCCTGAAGCCCATAGAGAAGAGTCGCGGCTTGGTGAGATGCAGCCTGAGACACTGCAGGAACGTGGACGTCCTGGCCGAAGGTTTCATCTTCTTGAAAAGCGGCGTCCGTGATTTCAGGGTCTTTAACGAGTGGCCGATGATGTGCTGTGAGCTCACAGAGTTCAGATGAGTCTGTCGAGGCACATCGCCTGTTTTTAATTAACAATTACATGAAACACATCACAATACCAAGGATACAGTAACCAACCCCCCCCAAAAAAAATTGCAAAAATAAACAAATGAAATGAGCCGATTTAAAAAACAAAAATTCTAAAAAAATAGTTTTCGATCATTGCGCTTTAAAAATAAGTGTGAGATATCGTACCTCGTAAAAGTGATGCAATCGATTGGGGTATTGATATCTTCTTGCCCAGCCCTAACAAGGTTTACAAATAATGGAACAAATTACCTTTACTGTCCAGCTGTGGATCATCATACTCCTCATCCATGTGGGGAAGGCGATCTAAGAGCAGAGAGAATGGCAGTTCGAGCATTTACACTAATATTAGATAAAAACTGAACATCATGTACAGGACATGTTCTGCTTAACCGGTTTCATTCCAACTGCATTCACATTCATTCCCTTGGCAGATTCCCACTGTCCTGTTTACAGGTCACCTAAACCGCTCACCCTGCACACCATCTTCATTCATGTTTCAATCACACGTGCGTTACGGAGCAGGGTTGAGTGCCAGCGTTACCATAACAAGCTCATGAGTCCAGTCAGCATGTTCGGCTTTTTCAGTCAGTCAATGTGCTTTTCACAAGATTTAAAGGAAATTTAAACAAATCGCTGTCTCAGCAAAACATTGATTAAAGAGACGCAGAGAAAAGTGTTTGAGTTCAGGAACTGTTTTTTTGCTACAATAAAGAATGTTCACGTTAGACACGAGATCCAGTTGTCACTGAAGTGCCATTTCTGCCACAATCTCAGACATCCTTTCTAAATGAGATTTTTCCTTTTCTAATTACGTTTTACCCCTCCAAAAATGAAAGTTATTACAAACTGATGTTTAAAAAAAAAAAAGTACCATTTAAAAACAGCGTAAAGTTTTAAAACATTTTACATTTTTTGTTTCCCCTCTTTCAGTGTTGAAATTTGCTTCATAAATAAAATGTTTGTTTTTTTTTAAATATGAAAAAAAGAATTTGTCTGAAGGACTTTAGACATGTGCTTTTACTTTATTACACATCAATTTAAATATTAATGTTGTGTAAAGTGCTATGCTTAATCTTTAACACTAACAGGTTAAAACTTTGTTTTCCCCCCATCCTTTTCATTGCCAACGTTTTTTGAGAAATTATTACTTTAAGTATAAAAAAAGTAAATATTGAACAGTTTGTGTATGGTAGAAGAAACACTGATATTTGTGCCACATCGCTCAGCCCTGCAGAGGACTCGTGACATGTCGGTAGATT